>NC_058130.1:660716648-660727051 GCF_016433145.1 Gracilinanus agilis
TATATATATATATATATATATATATATATATATATATATATATATATATGAGTTTCATTGTAAAGCACTATTCAAATGTGCTCATGATATTTGGGGGGAAGATACTTGTTATCAAATTGAGAAGCATCAGTTTATTAACATTTTAAGCAAAGTAATTAAGAATCATAGTTTTAGAGGGAACTTCAGAAGCCACTGAATTCAACCCTTTTGTTTTATAGGTGAAGAAACTCAAGATTAAATGATTTGCTCAAGGTCACACATGAAGTAAGAAGAAAAAATACATTAAAGGTGTGATCTTTCTATTTTTCAAATAATTATTTAGTCCAATTCCCTCATTCTACCTATGAGGAAACCGAAGATGACAGGTTAAGTGACTTATCCTAGAGGTCACATAGGTAGTAAATGGAAGAGATAGGATTTAAACTTAGGTCCTCAGGCTCAAAATGCAACATTTGTTCTGTTGTACCACTCTGCCTCTCAAGAGCAATTTATTAAATTTGATTTTCTAGTTCATACAAGCACATAGTAGGAATGCTTACTTAGACTAAACATTTAAAAAATAAGCTTTGGAAAAGCAGTTATATTTTTATATTAAAGTTCATGATTAAGATGAACTTCAGTTGTAGGCATAAAAACTTTGTTCCTTTTACTTTCCTTTTCTATTGATTTGTTTTTTCTTTAGTAACAAATGTCAAATCACACCACCCCCTTATTTTTTATGTATTCTTTATCACCTGTTGAAATCCTCTTGACTTTCAAAAGTAGACAAGAAAAAAAACTTATGACCTGCAAATCCGATATTTAATCAATAAGCAAAAGATTTTTTCCTTGAGGAAAAAAAAGCCTCATCTGTAAACTTTGCCAGTGACCCTCATTTAGGAACTATAAAGAGAACTACTATTTTTCATTTTACAATATTAATATTCTATTGTCACTACAAATGTTTCACAGGAAATATTTATTCTTCTGAACATAAGGATTATTGGTCCTTGTACTTAAGGTCTCTCTCTCTCTCTCTCTCTCTCTCTCTCTCTCATAACATAAAGTTAAAAATGGACATTGAAACCTAAACCATAGCCAAGTCCTCAAGGGTTCTTTTGGAAATAAAGATAAATACTGCTTTATTGAGGCTTTTCTCTGGTTGTTGGGAACATTTCTTATTTTTCCAAATTGAAGAGCTTTCTTAGCCATGTAGCATTATATACTTTCAGTGGAATAAAGAAATGTTCACGAATCAGTTAAGAGTTTTACTGGAATGTATTCTGCAATGGTAAACAAGACAATGTCTTAAAAATTGTCAGTGGAATTCCAACACAATGTAAGAGAAAAAACAGAAGAGTAGGACAACTTATATTCATGATATTAAATGGAAATTTAAAAAATTGAGGTGCAGTTTGGGCATAAAATAAAGACATTGAGTCTATATAGGACTACATGGTAAAAACTTGCCTTCCTTCTTTTTCTTTCTAAAAAGACACAGAGTTTGAAAGTCTGCTCAGCCATTTACTATTTGTGTGACACTAAGCAAATCACTTAAGATTCTTTAAGTTTTTGTTTCCTCTTCACTAAAATCAGGGTGATAGATCTGATGACTTTAAAAGTTCTTCATTACCATAAAATGAACATCCTATTATTCTACACTAAGTAAGTCTAAAAGCTAGTACATGAGCTCTCTGAGAACTTATCCACATGGCCTTACCTTACTATTAAGAGTAGGTAGTAATAATCTACAATAACTGGCTCTGAAAACATCTTTAAGCTAAAATATATACTGTTTCTTTAATGTAGAGTAGATACAGATGTGTTTGAAGAGTTTAGAATAAAACCCCTCATGACTAGTCTTAATTTTATAAGGCACTTTTCATTTTTTGGTTGTTTTAGTCATGTCTGATTCTTCATGACCCCATTTGGGGTTTTCTTGGCAAAGACAATGGAATGGTTGGCCATTTCCTTTTCCAGCTCATTTTATAGATGAGGAAACTGATGAAAGCAAACTAAAATGACTTGCTCATGGTTACACAGCTACTATGTGTCTGAGGTCAGATTTAAACTCAAGACGTGTCTTCTTGACTTCAGGCTCAGCACTCCATCCATTGTACCACCCATCTGCCCTACTTAGAGGGAGCTGTTTTATTTTTATTTTCCCTCAAGGCTGACAGAGGAAGCAATACATTCTTTAAGACTTAAGTTCTCTGTTTTAAGTCACAAGTAAAATTGTATTTCCTGATCCAACACCAGTTTCTGCCTGCATAGATGAATCCCCCCATCCCAAATAATTTAAACCAAATAGCATCCCTCTCTGGTGTGAAAGACTGACGGAAAAAGGGAAGTTTGCTTTTCCAGTAATCAGAGATATGTTTTGACAGCACAAAGAAAATGTATATAACACGTGCCCAGACTATTATGAATGGAGGCTCATAATGTATGTGTTAATTTTCTTTTAGTTTTCTTCGTGTACTTGCAGCACATCAGAGTACTTGTAGACCCAGATCCAATGCCACTACTTTCTCCATAACCAGATTTATCTTTTGGAGAGCCAGCCACTGGACAAGAGAAATGGGTTAGCCTTGGAGTCAGAGTTTCTGAGTTCAGGTTCTAGTTCTGCCCACTTACTAGCTGTATGAATTCTGACAAATTGCTTATTCTTGCTTGGCCTCAGTTTCCTCATCGGTATGAGGAAGTTGGACCAGATGACCAATGAGGTCCCTTCCTCTAGCTCAATCATTCCTTAGGTCTATGACAGCAATTACTGGGAACGACTCTAATATACTTAACACACTGATTATTATATTTTCCATTGCCTTGAACATAGCAGTGGCTTAATAAAGGCTTTCAGAATTGAATTGCATTGGAATACTTCTTTGTTAAAATTTGACCTTGATGTTCCTATCAATTAGTCAGTTTTGTTAAATATTTATTATTTGCTAGACATTGTGAAAGGTACTAGGGCACAAGGACAAAAAAATTAATTCCCTGCCCTGAAGAAGTATGCCTTCTATTAGGGATGATCATATGCAATCATATAAAGACAACCCAAAATAAATAAATAAATAAATAAGCAAACAACCAAATTAATAAAATAAACAAATAAATAAATAAATGTGATGTGCTGGGGAAAAACACTAGCTGAGAGTATTAGGAAAGGCCTGATATGAAGTTTTGAAAGAATCAAAGGATTATTCTCATTTCTTCATTTTGAGCTTTAAATTAGATTTCTGTAGAAATTAGGAATAAAAATAACTTGTGCAGAACTTTCAAATTTACAAAGTATCTTATAAATTTTATTTAGTACTTACAATAACATCACTGGATAGACTGACTATTATCGCTATTTTATATAGGTAGAAACTGAGGCTAAGATGAACACAGAATTATTCATCGTTAGAAATAGAATTTGAACCAAGTCTAGTTAAGTCTAGGTGCAGGGTGGCTAGGTGGCTAGGTGGCACAGCAGATAGATTGCTAGGCATGGAGTCAGGGAGATTCATCTTCCAGAGGTCAAATATGGCCTTTAACATTTACTCGCTATGTGACCCCTGGGCAACTCACTTAACCTTTTTTGCTTCAGTTTCCTCATCTGGAAAATGAGCTAGAGAAGGAAATGGAAAAACACTCCAGTAATTTTGCCGAAAAAAACCCCCAAATACGGTCATGAAGAGTTGGTCATGCCTAAAACATGGTTGAACATAATACATATCAAGCTTTTCAGCATTTCTCTAAGATTTAATAACAAAGCAATGGAAAATTAAATTATAATAACAATAACTGGCATTTATTTATACAGCGATTTAACATTCCCACAAAATTTTACAATTATCCCATTTCATCCTAACAACAAAATCTTGCAGTAAAAGGCTATTATCTTCCTAATTTTTCAGTTGAGGAAACTGAGGCAGAAAATGTTTAAGTAACTTGCACCAGGGTCACAGACTGGATTTGAACTTCAGTCCAGGTACAACACTTTATCAAGTGTGCCTCATGTATTCTGCCCCACTTCATTAGAATATGAAGTCTTTTGAAGGCAGGGACTATTTCACTTTTATCTTTGTATCTTCCATGTTTAGCACACTGCCTAGAAAACTGCAAGTACTTTAAAATGCTCGTGGGCTGTACATTGGTAAGAAAAAACTCCCACTTTACAAGTATATAAAATATTTTCTTCACAACAGTTCTGTGAGGTAAGTGGTACAAAAGTGACTTTTCAAGAATTTCTCTTTTGGACATGATGAAAGTAAGGCACAGAGAATTTAAACAACTCATCTTTAGTTAAATAGCCCAAATGTTGCATAATCCTAATTTGAACTCAGCCTACAAGTCCACTGTTCTTTTTATTTTACATGAAAAAATAATTAAGAAGTAATAGGTTGGGTGTATTTGAGCCATGGACAGATACTTTTCAAATCATTTAAGTCAACGCCATTCTGTAAGACAAGTTTTGGTCTTCTAAGCTGTGTACAAAAAAATACCAACATATAAACAACATTTTATTTTATTCATATGAGAAAACATGAATTTTATAGTAAATCACATGTTATTTTACCTTTTAAAAATAATGTCATATTAAAGGAGCAAAATATTATCTCATTAGCTACTGGGAACCTTTTGTATCCTGTTTACATTCTTATTAGTAAGTACTGTTGAGCTAACAAGCATGTTTCTTTTTCTTTTTTAACATAATATTTTATTTTTTCTCAATCATATAAAAAGCATTTTTAACATTTCTTTCCTAAAAATTGTGTTCCAAATTCTCTTCTTCTCATCCCTAACCCTTTCTCTGAATTGGTAAGCAATTTGTTATGTTATACTTGAACAAGCACCTTTCAAATACTACATTAGGACAGCCACAAAATTAATTCTTATAGAAAGTTACTCCTTAAGCTGAATGTCTATTAACAGCAGATTATAACATATAAAACTATCAATGCGAATTTACAATTCTATAAGAAAACCTAGGACAGTGGAAAATTAAATGAAATCCGTGGGAAAACTTTTTACAGTATATAGGATCTTACCCCTGGTTCACAAAAAGACATCAACAGCTGCTTTCTGTCTGTTCATTCTATTTTTTATATTCACGTTGCACATTAGATCCAGAAAGCAATATTTAGTTTTATTATTTGACAGTTTAAATTACCAATGACAGAGCTGGATCTTCTCTTAATTATTTTCTGTTAATTTAAAATTTACTTTTTAAAACTGCCTAAGCATCTTTACTTGACTCACTTATACTGGCTTCTATTAAAGGAGGATATTTTAGAAAATAATCTTGGGCCTTCCGTTATAATATTTTGACAGAGTGGTGTAAATCTTTGAAAAAAAGTATTGGGATTAGCATTAGGGACCTAGGTTCAAATCTTAATTCTACCATTTATTACTTTTACTTTGTGTGACCATAAGAAAATTCCTTCCTTTCTTTGACTTTCAGTTTCTTCGTCTCTAAAATGAGATGGGACTAGATGACCACTAATGTCCTGTCCACTTGAAGATCTATAACCATATGATCCTATGATATAAAGATAATCTGAAAGACTGACGCTATCTCATTTCTTTCTTTGTTCCTTGAGTACCCGGTGCGTAGGAGACATTCAATGACTATTGAGTTGAATTGTTATTCTTTTTATTTTTTTTTAATAAAGATATTTGGTTAGAAACTGGGTCATCTTTACTCTCTTTAATATTAGCTATGTATGAAAATGATGAATAAGTTTCTTTTAATTGGTGTTGGCCATTTAATAATGGGCCATGCAGTAAAAGCAATATTGTGGAAAGATCAGTTGGGATAGACTTAGCTACTCACAGCAATACAATGATCCAGGACAATTCTGAATGCCTTATAACAAAGAATGCTATCCACCTCTAGTGAAAGAATTGTTGGGAGTTGGAATACAGATCAAAGCATGCAATTTTCTTTTAAGTTTTTTTTTTGGGAGGGGGAGATGGTTTTATATGACTATTCACTTATAAAAATGATCAATATGGAAATATGTTTTGTATGATTATACATGTATAGCCCAGATCAAATTGCTATCCAGGTCTAGGAAAGGAGAGGAAAGGGAGGAAGGGAGACAATTTGGATCAAATAACTTTGGAAAACTTATGTGGAATTTGTTATTACATGGAATTAGTAAAATAAACTCCTTTATAATTTAAATAAAAGAAAAAAGACAAAAAAGAAAGATAACAATGGATCAGGTAATTACATTTTAGTTCCTTATTAGGATTATATCATCTGATCTTAGTTCAAATCCCATTTTACACACTTACTAGCTGTACAATCCTGGGCAAGTCACTAAATCCTATTTGCTTCAGTTTCTTCATCTGTAAAATGAACTGAAGAAGGAAATGGCAAACAAGTTCAGTATCTTAGCCAAGAAAAATGTAAAAAGGGTAGGGAAGTATTGGACATTATTGAACAATAACCCTATTGTTTTAGATTACTTTTGTGTTTTTGTCTTCCTCATTTAGACTGTAAGCTCCTTGAGGGCAGGGGCTGTCTTTTTTTTTCCCTCCTTCTGTATTCTCAGCTCTTAGTACAGTTCCTGGCACATAATAGGCACTAAATAAATGCTTATTAAAAATTGTCATAACAGGCACATAATAGGTGTTTAACAAATGCATACTAATTCTTCATTTACAAGTACAAAACCCCATTTTCACACAAGATGTAAAGATTCTGACACACTGAGAAAAAAAAGACTTCCTATATTCCTGTATCTCTATAAAGTTTGGCTTTGAATATTATAAGGTGATATTGGCATTCTAATTTTTCCTTTTAACTTTTTCTGACTCCTGTTGTATAAAATACAACTAAAAGTTATAAGTACCTGTTGTATCATAGTCACAATATAATGTGTATTATATCCATGACTTCCTTGATATGTGTTCTTTAGAAATAGGGAGCCACTTCTATATTGAAAGGCATTAATTTAAATATTTCAACAATTAAAAAATTAAGTGTATCCATATATTTAAACATGCATATTTTATTCTCCCATATCTCAGTAAGAAACCTTATGCTTATTGTATATACTTTTTCATGACTCTCCTCAGGTCTTCCATTTCTTGAAAACTCAAGAGAATATAAATTTTAAGGCATCTGGATGATCTGCAAATATGTTTAATTAGAAAAGATAAAAGAAAAAGAACTCAGACTTAACTGGGTTGATTTGTCACTTTCTTTTTCAGAAAAATGTCTTCTAGCTAAAATGCTTTCTGACTTCAGTTTCAGCCAATTTTGGGCCACACTGAATGTTAAATAAACTATTATTTAATCAAATACAGGCATATTAGTCTCACTCCTGCTGACAACTTCAATTAGAATATTTTTGCTTCGTTCAAAAAAACCCTCACGATCTTTAAACTCTTATGGCTTCTGCACAACATCTGGTTACAATTTTTAATATATCCAGCCATCAAACTTCTATCTCCATGAAGCAGTTTATTCAAGATTTGTTTTAATTATCCTGCATTTCTAACTTCATATGGTTTTCAAAAGGAAGAATCACTCAGATGTTTTCGGTTGCAAACACACTGAAAAGGCTCATAGGGAATATTCAAAGCTTGCTATACTACATTGGAATACATCTATATATTTTCAAGATAAATAGCTAAATAAATGAGTACATTCGCCTCTTTAATGATGTCAATACACGATTTCAACATGAAGAACATGACTTATTCTGCAAATTTAGCGAGTGTTTTTCTTTTTTTTTTTTAATGTTCCCATTCATGTTTGGTCCCATATTGACAGATTTTGCTCATAATTTTATATACTGACACACATTTTAAGAATGCAAAATGTTACTCACTGCTAGCATAACACAACCCTAAGCCCATTCTTTTAAAGAGAGGCAAAGGAGGTCAACATCAGACAGGATAATAAGTAAATTTGTGGAGAGCGAGACAGAGATAGAAAGGGTAGGAAAGAGAAGGAGAGAGAGATTTCATTCGGGGGATCAGACATATATGCAAGCACTTCTACAGGCATATATATTTTACAGATATATTTTTACATATATGCATACCTATAAACTTCTGTTCTTAATTCAGTAAACTATATATCTGAGCCACTGCTTTTGCAAAACTGCTGCTTAAGTATAAAACCTAATTTAATATGAGTATTCATTTCTAACATTATATTTGCCTCTGGATAAATCTTAGAGAATATGAAACATTTTGCTCATTTATTTGCATAGCAAACACAGATGAAAGGCAAAAGCAATATGGAAACAAACCCTTTTATGAAGTAACATTCAAAATCCACTGAAAAAAATAATGAAACATAATTTCATTTTCCCTATTTTGTCAACTAGTATTTGTCATTTAAGGTAGATCTAACTAAAAACATATTTGAAGATATGCCTGTGTGTATTTGGGTTGGTGGTAGCATATATATTTTTTCCAGCCTGTGACATGTTTTTCTTTGAAATTGAAGCAAATCTTTGCATTCTTTTAACCTACTAAACTACTTAATGATACTAGAAATTTCTACCTAACCTTCATAAGCCCTCTGAGGTGAACACTGATATTTATTTGTTTTTAGTACTAACACCAGAGGGTGCCCTAACGGTGGCTGATCCTCTCAGGTAGGAATGCTGGCACATGCCTGGATATTTGGAAAAATCAGATGTGCCACTAAATTATTCAGAACTAAATGTTTTGGTGTCTTGAAGAGAATCATATTCTTTCCATAAATAACACAGGTTGGGTAACAATAGACTCAGGCCTCCTTTGATTAAGGTCTCCACTTAAAATGAGGACAGTGTTTTTCTTAAACTTATTCTAAAAATATTTAATTTTAGACAGCCAGAAAAGTAATAAAATATGAATTTTATTCAAAACTAAAATAGTAGCTACATAATAGTCAATATCCTTTATTTTCCAGTTCTACCTTGGAGGGAAGTGCAGGAAATAGTTTTTTTTTGTCTCTAAATTTTCCTATTGAATTGTAGCTAAAATTCAAATTTCAAAAAACTACATAATCATGACTATGTTGTGGCTATAAGTATAGCATTAAAATTTGGGGGACTAAAATCCATATATTAAACAAACATAGTTTTAAGTTGCTTGTTCCAAATCAAATTTCAAGTTTGTAGGGGTTTTATTGACAGCACACCATCTAACTTTCTCTCTGACTGATCCAACCTTGTCTTTTTCCAAAATTCTCTTCCTTTGATCCCCTAGAAGTCAGTGTTTCTGAGGGTTCAGTGCTCAGTTCTCTTTTTTTCTTCTGACACTGTTGGTGATTTTGCCTTCTCTAGAAGATTAATATATCCTTTCTATTTGAAGGCCACACAAATCTTTATCCTCCTAGCTGGCCTTTCTCACTTAATTTAACTACTAGACCTTTCAAATTCACAAAGGTATAATAATTATCCAGTATTGTAAGTCATATGGTTCAGTTTGGATGCCCTACCATCAGGTCATGACTAACATGTCTAAAAAAATTATATTTGTCTTAAATATCTTCCTTCAAGTGTCAATGATCTTACTCCTAAAATTAGAAAATTCTTTTTTCCTATTTATTTAATGGTTTTATCTTTGATTTCTTCCTATTTACAAGCACTCATATTGATTCTTCCTTTAAATTGTCTCTACCTTATAAATCTTTTATCTTAAATGAAAGGGGAATTTAATTCAAACTCACTAAACATTCATTAAATATCTTCTATGTGTAAGGAGCTATGCAATACTGGCACATATAGAATCCATAGGATTTTTAAGGAAATGCACAGCTCTTAAAACTATACAAAGACATATGACAAAATGATATTTAAAAGGTTTAGACAAGATGTTTTTCTCCCTAAATACGAACTTCCTTTCCAACTCTATGATAAAACATTTTAGATTTAAAACCCAGCATTAAAATAAACCAAGGGACTTACTATGCCTACTATGTGCAAAGCATGGAACTACACACAGGAAATAAACACAAAAAATGAATCAGTAAACATTTACTTTTCCTTTACACCACTTTTAAAGATCCCATTTAGGTCCCATTTAAAAGGCTTTAGTTTAGTGAACTAGGTAGCACTAATAATCCTTTTTAGGTATTCAATCAACTGCTGAAGAGCTTTAAGTGGCTACCCAGAGGGTAATTACAAACACAGAGTTTTGCTTTCCCTCTCCAAACACTCATATATATGTAACTTGCATCATTTCAGTCCTAATTCCTGTCATGCTACATGCTAGCTGAGATTAACTTTGGGGAATGCGACCATCTTTCCAATCAGCCAGACTTACAATCTTTGAGGTTATTCTTGCTGCTGCTGCTGCTCTCTCTATCTCTCTGCCTTTCTGTCTCTCTATCTACCTCTCTCTGTCTGTCTGTCTCTGTCTTTCTCTCTCTCTCTCTCTCTCTCTCTCTCTCTCTCTCTCTCTCTCTCTCTCTCTCTCTCTCTCTC
>NC_058130.1:660729970-660738497 GCF_016433145.1 Gracilinanus agilis
TCTGTCTGTCTCTGTCTGTCTCTGTCTTTCTCTCTCTCTCTCTCTCTCTCTCTCTCTCTCTCTCTCTCTCTCTCTCTCTCCCTCCCTTCATGTAATCAGATGCCAAGACTTGTGGTTAGCACATCCACAATCTCTCTAACATCTATCAACTTCTTTGTATAACTATAGCCCAAGACCAGGACCTCATCACCTTTCAACGGAATTGTTGTAAGAGCCTTTTGCCTCCAGTTATTCTCCTCTCCAGTATATTCTCCTCTCTGTGGCCAAACTAATCTTACTAAAACAGAGGTCTGGCCATGTCACTCCCCTGCTCAAAACTCTCTAGAGGCTACCTAATTTGATAAGTTAAATAAAAACTTCCAAGTCATCCATGAGAAAGAATGAGCTTCCCTTTAGAGATAGTTACCATTATTTCTCTTTTCTGAATTCTACAGTTCAGTCAAATTGGACAATTAACTGCTTCTAGAACTTAACACTCCATTACAGATGACCTATCATGCATGAAACATACTCCTCTCTTCTGTCTCTAAAAACCTCAAGCTTCCTTCATGGCTCAGATCCTCTGACAAAGCTTTCCTAATGCTAGCTCTATTTCCTTCTAAAATTACTTTGTATTTACTTATTGTAGATAGGTGTCAGAATCTGTAGATATTACACACACACACACACACACACACACACACACACGGAAAAGAGTTCCCCGAGGCAAAGACCTGATTTATTGTATATTTGTATGTTTTCTCCTCTGCAGGAGGTTCCATGCCTTGCACATAGTAGGCACCATACACAATATACATATAAATATATAAACATAAATATGTGTATATTTAAAAATTTTTTTTCAGAAACAGTTACAAACATCAGAAGTAGATTAAAAAAAAGTGTGGACCCATGGTCTCCATAGTTTTAAAAACAATTTTGATGGTTATAGCTTATTTTAAAGATTTTTTTATTGTTTTTATTTTTTGTATGCATTTAGTTAAAAAATTCAGATGGAGAGGAAAAAAGGACCCTTGGAGAAGGGACTTTGATAAAACTCTCATATCATCTTCAGAGTCCTCAGTGCACAAATAGAGGATTTGTCAGGATAACCCTAAGAGAAGTGATGTATCTGGTGTGTAAAATGAGTAAAACTACTGCCAAGATGACAGAAGGACCCAAGATGGACTGGGACTATACCAATATATGTTGATGCAATGTGGATGAACAGCAACAGAGATGGGATATGCTGTAATATTTTTTGAGTGGATCTAGGAAAGAGTAAGAGAAAAGTAACAGCTGAATGTGCCTGAAAGATGGGAAAAGAGAGGTCCACACTTTCCTGAAAATAAAGCCATGTATTTCTAGAAGAAAATCATTTTCATTTTCTCATATTTTCCATGCTAGTTGCAGAAATGTGCTACTGTCTTCTATGCTGCTCCTGAGGTTGCCAATCAATCAATCAAGCTACATTTAATTAGAGTACCTACTATGTTCCAGACTGTTTAAACACGAGATACACAAAAACAAATTAAAATAGTTTCTCTTTTCAAAGAGAGTATTATTCTACTAGGGAGAAACAACATGTGTTTACATATGTTGTTTCATGTTTACACAAGTTATTTATATATTTATAATTAAATAAATACAAAATACATAGAGAACAAATACAAAATAATTTCAGTTTTGGGGGGAAGAATGGTACTAACATTGAAGGGAATCAGAAATGGACTCTATGCTCAAATACAAAACATATATGAGACATTCAGACTGGCTCAAGAGATTGTAAATTTTTCATCATGAGGATCTATACCTCAGAATCTGTAAAGACTACAAATCAGGGCTTGATTTCTTGTTTTATTTATGTGTAGACTTGAGAAAGTGATTTGAGATAATGTTAACAATTCAGATTCGACTTAAACTTGTGTTGTGAGCGTGTGTGTGTGTGTGTGTGTGTGTGTGTGTGTGTGTGTGTGTGTGTGTTTTCCTATAGATCTGACTGCTAAAGATTTATCAGAACCCCTGGGACATATCTCTGGCTTCACTGAGAAAGGGGATATAACACTTACACGGATAATTATAATGTACATAAATACAATGATAATGACTTAAGAGAGTAAAGAACAAGGACTATGTAAGGTCTAGGTCCTGTGTTTATGCAGGTAGGAAGTATATGAAGCAGGATTCAAACGCAGGGTTTTCTGATTCCAAGTCTCATGTTTTGACTACTCTGCCTCTTAAGTGAGTAGAATCATAAGTCTAGGACCAGTTTGGGACCTCATAATGCCATTTACCCACATTTTTTTGTTGTTGCCATGTATTTTGCTTTTTATACAAAAATATAATTGTAATATAATATATTATTGTAATATATACATATACTACATGTAATATAATAATACATATGATTTGATATAAATATGTGATAAGTTATAATAAATAAGCTTATCCAAGAGAAAAAAATCCCACGTTAAGTCCAAAAATCTATGTCTTATTCTTTCTCCCCCTCACTCCTAACCCTTTCCCCCTACCTAAGAAGGCAGATAATAAAACTAAAGTCCAGAGAATTTAAATAGCTTGCCTAAGATAAAACAGGTGCCATGTATGGGAGGTGAGATTTGGACCCTGGTCCCTCTATTTTAAGTCATGATTTTTTACACTTTCATTTTTCTCTCTGGATCCTCACATTTAGTACAGTAACAAGTGGATATCAGGTAATAAACGCTTGTTGATTTGCTGATGGAAAGTGCCCTTCAAATTCTGCATGCCAGCTAAAACCAATGTAGGTGATGATTTCCATCTTGTCTCTATAATATGACAAATTAATTATCTACTCATTTAGCTCTCTGTCTGCTTTACCCCCTCCACATACACATTATCAGTACAAAAAAAAAACCCACAGAAATCCAATTGAAAAATATTTTTTGTAATTCCTATTGCATTCATTGGGAAGACATTACAATACGCATAGAAGCCTGCATCCACGGTCTGTTCGGTACAACGAAAACTGTAGAGAGAGTGTGAAGTATGAATGCAGATTGAAGCATATCATTTTTCACCTTATTTCCTCTGTGAATTTTTCTCAAGTGTAAATGATATGTCTTCTTTTATAACATGATGAACATGGAAATATGTATTGTATAATAACACATATACAACCTATAATATAATAGCTGCCATCTTGGGTAGGGAAGAAGAATAGAAGGGGAGAACACAGATTGTAAAATGTCAGAAAATGATTGTTGAAAATTGTATTGACATGTAATCCAGAAAAAATAGAAAAAATACTGTAGAGAGAGCTGATTTCAAGAAAATGATTTAAAAGAATAGTTAGAAAATTGATGTTACTCAATCTCTTTTATAAGAGTTAGCCATCTCAAATAGCAGAGACTAGTTCAGAAAATGAAAGAAACATTTCCTTTAGTACAAAAGTATTATCATGAAAGACTTACAATGATCTAACCAGGGGAATTACCTACATTTCAATAAATTCCAAATGTAGACATATCATCAAATGTTCTTCATGAATATATTGCCACTATGATTCACAGTCACAGAATTTTAGAGTTAAAAAGAGACCTCAGTATTTAGCATTTAATGAAATTATCCACAAAGTCAGTTCATGAGACACTAAAATCTGCCTTGTCATTTGCTCAGGATATGATAAGATGATATCATTGCAAGTTATGTTTAAATGCAGGGTGAGTGAAGCAAGTTTTCCATATCAATTCCAAGACATCTATTCATCTTAAAATAATGAGTTTTTTCATTCAAATAAATATAATTTTATATGGTAAACTGTCTTTTCCCCAATAGTAATGGATTATTTTTTAAACATGAACCTTGAGAACACTACAAATAAGCCTATTTAGTTTATTAGCCTCTGTTAATTCTGACTCAGTTAATAATTCAGGTGGGCCTTGGGCTAAAGTTTACCTAGGTTTGGTAAATCCCTTCTTTTCCAATAATACAAATTAAAATGTAAACATAATTTTTTTCTGAAAATAGCTAATTACTTCTAAGAAAACTTGTTTTCCATGCTAATTTTACTTCATAAGAAGTTACATATATAAAAAAATTATCCTGGTGACAAATCATACTTATCTATTTCTTAAAACAGTTGCCCTAAATTATTTCAAGGTTGAAAGTACCTACCAGTCAGAAACTTCAGCTTCCTCCCATTACTCTACCTCAGCCAAGTGTTCCTAACTACCTGCTCCTACTTGTAAGGCCCAAGCTAGCTCTTCTAGGATGAGTTCATGCACCAACAAGAACTGTATAATTATGAGAGAGCTAATTCATTTACTAACATCCACTTGAGTGTCTTTGCCTTCAATCTGTTCTCTTGTTTATGTGGTGTCACTATCAGCTATCATCCTGACTGATATATTGGATTTAAATATTTGGAACCAAATTTGTTCTGGATTCAGAATTCATGTCCTCCTCTTGCTGGTCATATTTTTGTTGAGTTATTTCTCAGTCATGAGAAACTCTTTGTCACCCCATTTGGGGGTTTCCTTAACAAAAATACTGGAATGGCTTGCTATTACCTTCTCTAGATCATTTTACAGAGGAGGAAACTGAGGCAACCAAGGTTAAATGACTTGTTCAGAGGTCACCACAAGTAGGATGTGAGGTTAGATATCAGCTGGCCATTTGTTTGCAGTTTTTACAAAATCTGCTGTGCTCTGAATTCCAACAATCTTGTTTTCTTGGTTCTTAGTCACTTACCCACTTGTTTGCCCTAATCTCTATGCGTGCTCTGATTTGGGGCTTGTTTTAATTACTTGTAACCCCCTTTTCTTCCAATTAGAGTTACTGAATGGTGCCAGACACTTTTCTCTATTTTGGCCACCAGGTACAGAAACCACTCCAGGTTTTACTGACTTACGTGTCTGTCCACTATTCCGCAATTACTCCCAGTCTTGTTCTAGCTCTCATGGTTTCCACACATAATCCTTACTGTAAATCAACTCCTGGCCTTAACATCCAGAAAACTTATTAACCGACAAGCTCTATGGACATAAGTTTTCTTGCCTGTAAAAGGAGGTATACATCCTTTCATGTACTGAGTCTAAAAACTAGGATCCTACTAGAACCTTAAATGTCCTAATTTTCTTTTCTTGGAATATTAGACATATTCGTACTTTAGAAGTATTCTGAAGGACTGAGAATATAGGCTTATTTGGCTCTCAGTGTTAGAATTAAAAGCAAAAGTATTCAGGGACAATTTAGAAATATAGCCTTTTAATATACATGTGTACTATCACCTTCTTGATGAAGAACCTAGACGCTCTATTTCATCTAGTTTGAAATTTTTTAGTGAAAATTTGTTTCTACAGTTTGTTAGTGTGTCCTCAAAGTTAAAATGTATTAAATCATGGAAAGCAGAAACTACACTCTTAGCATTTTTCTTAAATAGAAGTAAGAACCTTTTTATGTCCACTTTGAGAGCCCCCTGGGGACCTTCTCTTTTCCAGTATGTTCATTGACTGACTTTCCATGATGGTTCATACATGAACAAAACAAGTCATTGTGCTCTTAAGAAAGAAGAAATATTTATCTGTAAAGGCTTATTATATTATAATGCAATTTATTTTTGATTTATGTAAACCAGGCAAGTAGAACAATATGGAAACTTTCTAAATCCTTATTTATCAAGAATTGAAGGATGAAGCACTTTCACTTGTCTCCATCTTTAGCATTTGCTCTTTGATAAAATCCATATTGTTTCAGCTATTTCTGCTCTTTTGTGTGTGTGTGTGTTATCCGAAAATGCCAAAATTAGAGAAGAGAAATCTGATAAAGATAAAGCATGGCACAAAAGTTTCATGGATAATTGCCTTCACAAATCCAGTTCAGCTCTCATCTCTTCTAATTAGCCTCATTACCATACCTTAAGACAGACCAGCAGTCACTCAAGGGCCTGTTTTTTTCTGTCAGAACTATTGCTGACAGCCAAATGGACAACACATGGACAAAGCGCTTTCTTTCGGCTATTCTTTCATGCAGCAGGCCTTTTGTATAAAACACATGCCAGGGTAAGTTTTCTAAAATCTATAGTCAAGCAGGAGTATCTAAATACAGAGAAAAACAACCCATTTTTGCTTTCAACATTCTCTTAGGATACTTCCAAAGGAATGGGCTTGAATGCAATGAATTCTTTGAAATATATATTGTTAGAACCTGGATCCTGATTTTTTTAAAGAATGAACAGTAAGGGGTGCAAAAACACTGTCCCTATGAGACATCTTAACTAGAGGGCCACCTCACTGTTACTGCTTCCATATGTTTTTAATCCCCAAACTTCTGAATATATTCACTTTGCTTTCTAAGTTCTCCCAAGATATCTCGGGAAACTCTGCTCCTCCATTCCCACAAAAAGAAAAAAAAAAGAAAATATAAATGCTTCATTGATTGCTTTATTCCTTTGAAATTAGGTCCTTCAAATTAACTAAAGGAACTTACAGTAGTCCCCAAGGATGAACTATATCCGTTAATATAGAGACCATCTTCTGTAAGGAGTGTGGGGAGTGGAACTGTACATGTAATAAAAATAAAATAACTTCCTCCAGGTTTTAAAGTAGCACCACATGTCTCCAAATAAAGAGTATCATTCTCAACTAAGTTCACATCTTAAATAAAATCAAGTATAATATGTTACTTTTATATTTCAACAAATACAAATAAAATATGAGCAGCTAATTGTTCATTGTGATGTACTAATTGGGAAACTCAGATTTACCTATCCAGTTGGGAGAGATCTAACACTTCAAAGAAGTTAGTTTAAACAAGACAACTACTTACTACCCACAGGGTTATTTCAGGTGCCGTTTTTCCATTATATCAAAGGAGTCTTCTCTTGATTCTTTCTACAGTTTTTAACAAACTTTTCTAGAGTTTTTATTTGGGGTCTTTGCTGAGAGAATCTATGATATCATCTCCATTAGCCCCAAAGTCAGGGAAATGGGTTTTCTGCACTTTGCAATTTATAAATAAATCCATTTGAGGTGACTGAAAAATAATTTCAAGGTTATTATTTACTAATTGGGACACAAGCCTGCAAAACACATACAGACATACACACAAACACACAATCCCTGCTAAAAATTCACATAAATATCCCTTTGCAAACAAATCCAAAGGCTTTAAGAGCTCCTGAAATTGTTTGAGTAATGTAGGTCCTAACAGCAGAAAGCAGTTTTTTTTTTATTCCCTCCCCCTCATCAATCTGACAGCCAGTTAGAAATTGGTTGTTTTTACATTAAGATTCCATGATTTCAATTTCTTCTCTATAGTCTTTGATAGATATTTTATTTTTCTCAGGTTAGAGATAACTAGGTGGCACAGTAGATCCATTGCTAAGCCTGGAGTCAGGAAGATCTGAGTTCAAATTTGACCTCAGACACTTATTACCTGTGGCACCCTGCACAAGTAACTTAATAACTCTGCCTCTATTCCTCAACTGTAAAATGAGAATAATAATATTTACTTTCCAGGTGTGTTGTGAGGATCAAATGAGATAATATTAATAAAGTCCTCAGCACAGTTCCTGGCATAATGCCTGCTTCCTTCCTTCCCTCCTACCGATCAAAAATATAAAATTAAGGTGAATCTTATATATCTATACCGAGAATGATGGTGAACACCAACTACATACTCTACTTAATCTGTAGAAGGCTGAGAGAAATAGCATCTGAGCTCTCAAAAGATAACAGTTATTATTATTGTAATTTGGTGGAGGAGAATGGGTCAAAACTGGATTCCCAAATAAAATACTTTTAGCCTCACACACAAGATTTTAAAATACATGTTACTCCCACCCCTTTGCCAAAATAACAAGGGCTGAAAAATACCAAGTAGTGAAAGAAGAGGGGAGAAAAAGGTTTGGAAAATAAATAGGTGACGATAGAAATAACATTTAAGAATGCACTTGATATACAGGTACTTTCTATCCATAGATGCTAAGGTTTATGTGAATGGAAAGTCTTGCAAATTCCATTTTTAACATTTTCTTACAAAAATATGATTATAAATTTAGTGAATTATTTCTGACATTCATTTCAGAAATTCATTTCACCCACCTATAGAGCCTGAGGAACATCTGTTCCGATAGTGATATAGAGCCAGAAATTGAATTCCAAACTCAATGAAATTAGATGATCAGTATTCAGAATCCTTCTGGATCAGCCAGAGCTCTCTGAATCAGTGCTAGCTTTTCCAACCATTTTAAATGCTTTGAACATGCTTTTCATTCTTCACGCTATTTAACTTTCAAATACTTTACATTCCATTACCAATATGAGAGATAATACAATTAAGCAATAATGATTTTATAAGCGATGGCTACTTGAAAAAATTCCATTCCGTTTCTGTGGTTCTTTGAAAGAATTTTTAACCCTGAACCAGAAGTTTTGCACATGCTTTTACATTTTATAAGTAATGTATTTTCCTTCCTCTTTCTTTCTTTCTTTCTTTCTTTCTTTCTTTCTTTCTTTCTTTCTTTCTTTCTTTCTTTCTTTCTTTCTTTCTTTCTTTCTTTCTTTCT
>NC_058130.1:660743885-660756230 GCF_016433145.1 Gracilinanus agilis
TTTGGTAATCTTAACTCAGAATATAATTTATACTTATGATTTTAATTATGTTAGACAAAATGAGAAATGTCTGTCTTGGTTTGTATATAAAATTCCACCTGCTTTCCACCTGCTGCTTTCCAATATCTCATCACAGCTTTTTCGAAAAAAAAAAAATCAAAAGTCATTTTACGATGTGAGGCTTACAAAGACAATTTTCTTTGCCAGTGTAAAGTTCGTTGAGGGCAGGGCACATGTCATACACTTTGGTATCACCCACTGCCTTGAACATCATAGGCATATACCTAAAAGTTAATGGAATTGAATGAACTAGGTGATACTGCTAGTAGGCTGGACAGCTTGAAAAAGCTGATTTCCGTTCTCTGGTTAGCAGACTATTTACATATGGGATGGGATGGAATGGGAGTGTGTTGGACCTATTATTTCATTAGCATAGAAGATTTTAGTGAGGAAACTCCTTTACCCAAAACCAATTTATAACTCATCTATAACTTAGTTCCCTAAGTAACTGGGTGATCAAGTAATTTGCTCCAGTCACTAGCCAATAGTCAGAGGTCAGAGGCAGGACTTCAGCATGCACCTTTTGACTCTGAGGCCAGCTCTTTATGCACTCCTCCATTCTGTCTCTCACAAAAGACCTGTTAAAATGAATATAGTTTCCATAAAGAACATTTGTAGCCAAGGAAAATAATTTATTTTTTGAAGGTGGAAAAACTCTAACCAGGAAAGAGATTCAACTCAATTCATCATTTCTTGTGAAGCTATTATTTTCAAGACACTGCTAAGAGGCCAAAAAAAAAAAGTGCCTGCCTTGAAGGAGTTAAATTTCTCCCAGATATGCAGATGAATGTATACAAAGTAGTACAAATTTGACTAACTAGAGCTGAGCATTCATTTACCCAAGAACAATTTTCTACTGCTTTTTTTAATCTCTCATTGACACCCAAACTGACATCTTTTAAACACTTGATAAGAGATCCCTATTTGCAAGATAATGCATTCATTAAAGCTGATTGATGTACATGCAGTGTACACTGTAAGATCATTTATTCCCCTCTTCAGACTGACTTACCTATCAAAAAAATCAAATAATATTACAAAATAATGTTTTGAATTCTTTTTCTAGTACTACTATATTTCCTTGTTAAAAAATTGTTTGTTTGAAGTTTTTCAACTTTGTTGGCTTTTATGCAAAATAAGTTCCACTGTGTATAAGTTGTTTTGACACATTTAATTCCTCAAGGGAATTCTAACCACCAGGTCTTTCATCAGCATTTACACTACTGCCATGACAGAATGCTGTATTCCTTTGAGTTCCAATTGCTAATGAAGTCATACTTAAAAATTAAGGTCATTACCACCCCATCTAGAGAAATATCCCTAAAATCATGATATATAGAGGACTTTGCAAATCCTACAAGGCCAAAAACAAACAAACAAGAACTCTGAAAGCCCAAACTCTCTCTTTTATAGATTTTTAAAAAAAATTTCAACTTTCCTTATTTCGTTTAAATAGAATTCACGGACTTATTTTATAAACTAAAGCTTCTCGGGGAAGCAAAATTAACCAGGATTAGATAATTTTTAATAAAGAGTTTTAAATGACAATTTTCATATATTTACTAAATTCATAAATGTAGATATTTCACAATGCCAATGTTTCATTTTAAAATTTCCTATAGCATTATTTAGCTTTTCTGACATGATCAGAATTCAACATCTTATTTGCAGCAAAACATTAATAAAAATTTAATAATTTTCAGTCCTCCATGGACTTTTTAAAAAAAGTTATAATGTTCTAGTATAATTGTACTTCAGTCTATCCAAATTCCACTGTGGTTTCAACAGGCCTTGAAATTAATTCCTGTTTTAAAATAGGCAGAAAGGCTACAGTTATTCTTAAAAAATATTTTTCTAGCACTTTAAGCCATGTAAAATTTACTATGATTATTTTCCATGAGTGATTTCTCTAATAACCTAATAAGGTGTATTGAGTTTTTTAAATTGCTGTTTACATGGGGAAAGAAGCCAGAGAGGTTAATATAGCCCTGCAAAATCTTGAACAATATTGATTGGAAAATATCTGAACTAATTAGGATATGTGAATGTTATGAAATATTATACTGTCAGAATACAAAGAATAGAGAGAAATTTGGGAAGACTCAGAACAATGAAGACAATCAGGTAGAGAATCAAAAGAACAATATACACAATAATCACAATAGTATAAAGGAAAACATACTTTAACAATCTGGAATTTCAATCTTTTCAATGACTAATCTTAACTCTAGAGGAGTGATGATGAAATATATCTCTTGTGTTTTTGTTTTAGAGATAGGAGATCACAGTTGAGTAATGAGGCATGTATATTATAATGCCAATATGTTCATTTCTTTTGTGTAACTTTGTTCTTTCTACAAAGGAAGATCTTCTTATAGAGGAGAGAATATTGGGAAATGAAAATAATCTTTTAAAAAAAGCATAAGAAGACACAAATTTGGGGCAGTATCAAGGCCTGATTAATAGAATTTGTCTTTCTCTTCTGGGCTTCTACTTAGTAATAAGAGCCATGGTGACTTGCTATAATTTGATGACACTTTTCTGACCTATTAAAATTTTTATTAAAAGGATACAATACATAAATAAGAGAACACATTTTTTGCAAGGATATGATTAGGTGAATTGATGTGCATAAAGTAATTAGACATTTTACATTATAAGAAATCAAATTACCTATGGATTTTTTTTATATTGGCCATAGATTTCCCTAGTCATTCAAAAGAAACTTAAATCCTTTGGATTGCCTCCAACCAAGATACTGAGATCTATTTTAGCTTTTCTCCTCTTTTTTGGCAGTGTATCCTTTCACTTGATTTTGCTTATTTGGGTTCAAATTCTAGACAAGAATTGCTTCAAATTCTCTTTGTCTGTGTCCCTCTCTCCCCTCTGCCCTATATTCATGGTTTCCCAGCCAGTCAAAGAAGAAATATCAATAACACAAGAGGACCTAAGGCTCTGAGACTGTAATTTTGTTGTTGATCTATCAAGTGTTTACTAATTGCCTATCTATACACAACTAGGTTGGCCACATCTGTACTCAAAGACCTTCTAAATCACAGAGGAATTGTTAGCTATACTAGAAAAGAAAGCCTTGAAAGGGATAAAATCATAGGCTGTTGAAGTATTCAAATATTATTTATACAAGTGACACATGTTCTCAAGGTACCAGCCATCTAAAAAATTTAAGAATATTTTGGCATATGCTTTGCATCCCTAAAATCCATTTTTTTTTACAAAAATAATATTTATAAAAAGGGTCCTCCGCCTCACCTTTCTAAGTATTCTCTATACACATTCACTTATACATAAGAAAAAAGACTGAGCAAGTAATTTAATTTCTATAAGACTCAGTTTCCTCATCTGTAAAATTGAATAACAATAGCACTTACCTCATAAGGCCATCATGAGGTCTAAATAAGATAATATATGTTAAGTGCTTTGTAAATAACAAGGTACTATATCAGTATTTATTATTAATAATAATTATTATTATAGGGTTAGAAGAGAACTTAGAGGTCATCTAGTTCTAAGACTGAGAGAGGCTATTTGATTGGTCACATAGATAGTAATTGGAGGGACTGAGATTTACATTTATGTTCTTTATCTCTAAAGTCAAAGATCTTTCCACTTCACCAGGCAAAAAGTCCCTCTTGATTATTTAAATTCCCCTCTATACCCACTCCCAAGCCCTTACTTTGAGTAATCAGCAAAACTCCATTAATATAATTAAGTGAAAAGGAAGAACTGGCAAAATTAATAAAGTTACTGAAACAGAAAATATTTTAGAAGAGAATATTGGAGCTGGAAGGCATTTTGAGATCTTCCAGTGTAAGCAGGAGGGTGCAGTGCCTTTCTGAAGACGCTAGGTGGTGTGACTCTCAGGCTGGATCTCCTTCTACTATACCTTTAAGGAAAGGCTTTCAAGCTTTGTTATTTTAAGTACATACAGTACGGACAAAGTAGCCTCGGCCCTAAGGGAACCTAATTTAATAAATAGAAAAGAATAATTTGTAGTTATCAATTGTATGTAAATAGATGTTTCTCAAGTACTCAAGTGTGCTTAAAAAAACAGGTTGTCCTAAACATTTCCCTTGCAAGAGTACACACTATTGAGTTGCTTAGCAACTTCTTTCTCGCAGATAGTGAAAGGAGAAACTTCATTCTAGTCTCTTTCCAAATTGCTACGAAATTTTGAACAAGACGAGATGGAAACAATGAAGTTTAACATTAAATAATAGTAGAAATAAAAAGATAAAACAGAAAAATAAGCCATATATGTGTACAAATTTAAGTAGTTTGATTTCATCTTTTCCCATTAATCATTATCAAAATCCAAATGTGACCCATGATTTTGCTATAATTTTGTGACATTTTTTTAAAGCATACTTGCAGTGACGGACAGTTAGCTACCTAAGATAATATATTGGGTCACTGGATTCTTTCCTATTATTAAGAAGTTTGAAATCTAGATATTTTAAGTGTATTCTATGAACCTTTCTACCTTTGTGGTAAAATCCATGTACATAAAGGGTAGAGTGGACAGATTACTGGGTTTGGAATTAGGAAATTCTGGATTTAAATTGTAATTCTAATATTTCCTAGCTTTGTGACCTTGGGTAAATCATTTAAACTTCATGGAAATTGACAACTCACTAGGATTTGCCATGGGATTGGCAGGGGTAGAGATAGCAATACTGACTTCCTCAGCTTCCTCTAAATCACCACTAAAATCTTATCTTTTCCAGGAAGTCTTTCCCAACCACAGCAGCAAACTTACTCATTGAATAGAGGGATAGGCCTAGAGTCAGGAAGACCTGAGTTCAAATCCTGCCTCAGACACTTACTTAGATAAATTATTTAATCTATATTTGCCTTAATCTAGAAGAGAAGGAAATGGCAAGCCACTCCAGTATTTTTCCAAAAAAAAACAAAACAAAACAAAACAAAAAAAACCAACCAAAAACAAACAAACAAAAAAAAAAAACTCATGGCCAGAATTGGCATGCTATATGGTCCATGAGGTCACAAAAAGTTGGGCATGACTAAACAACAATTTCCCAATATCTCTTAATTCTAGTGCCTTTCCCCCATTAATTATTTCCTCTTTATCTTGTATATAGTTTGCATATATTTGTTTGGATATTTTCTTCCCCATAAGACTGTAAGCTCTTTGAGGGCAGGGACTGTCTTTTACTTTTTTTTTTTTTTTTTTTGTAATCCCAGCATTCATCACAGTGCCTGGTATATATTAGGTCCTTAAATGTTTTTGTTACTTGATTTAACAATATAGCAACCTGAGTTTTTTAAGGCATACATATGCATATAGGCATGAAGATTCATTCCCCACCCCTTTCAATTTTCTACTTTAAAATAAAATTGAAATAATCAAAATGCTGATCTATTTTGCAGCCACATTTGTGAAAATCAGCAATGGCTGCTTCAATCCAAAATTGCTATAGAATACTTAGAAATATGTCAAGAAGAGATTTGTTTGTTTTTTTCTACTCACATAAAGTCTACTGCATTGCTATTACAAAGAAAGATTTGTTTTGTCTCTAGCTATGCAAAAATTTTTGAAGTGATTCATTTGTTACCATGACAGAATGTCACCAGATGGCTCTTATTCCTTGTCTAAGGTGGCATTCTGGAAATGAAAACACCTTTGACTCTAAAATACCAGTATTTTCTGCTCCGTGGAGTTTACTGCCAGCCTTCCACAAACCTTTCAATGTTACATAGTAGTGATGATTCCAGCACTAGATACACTATGTTCTTTTTAACTTTCATTATAAATATTTCTTTGTGCCAGTGAGTAATCCTGAGGAAGTAAAACTTTGTATGCAGGATAAAAAAATAAATGCTATGTTTTTCCATTTGGGGGCATTTTTCAATGTGAGAATGATGTCTGTTCAGAGTGGAAACTTGGAAATAAAAAACTGTTACATAAACAAAGTATCACATCAGAAAGAAAAGCTAAGGGGGCAGCATTTTCTATTAGCAGATACTGAATTCAATTCAATAAACACTTAGTAAAGAGTGCCTACTGTGTGTCAAGGCATTATACTAGGGACTTTGGAATAATAATTAAAAAATGAATAAACAAGCAAAAAAATGAATGAATTGATGTCTAGTCTGAAGGAGCTTGACAAATAATATGGTAGTATTAGCAATATAAATGGAAGCATGAATTCTTTGAAATCATTTCAAAATGAATCTTCAACAAGTAACTTTAAACTAACAACTCTGATCAAATACAATGAATGACAACCAAAATTCCAGAGAACTCAAGAGGAAATATGCTATTTACCTCCTCAGAGAGAGGTGATATTCAAAGAGCAGGTTGAGAACTATAGTTTTTGACATAGCCTTTGTGGAAATTTATTTTGCTTGACTATGTATGTTTGCTATAAGAGTTTTTGTTTTTCTTTTTTAGGAGGGAAAGTGAATGGGAAGGAAGAAGAAAGGAAATACAAATTTATTTAGAATTTATTACATGCTAGGCCCTGGGCTATGAGCTTTACGAATATCTCATTTGATCCTCAAAATATCCCTTGAGGTAGAGGCTATTATTGTCCCCATTTTACAGCTAATAAAACTGAGGCAGACAAGTTAAGTGATTTACCCAGAGTCCCAGCTACTAAGTATCTAAGATATGAACTCAGATCTTCTAACAAAAAATCCAATATTCTATGCACCGTATCACATAGTTGCCTAGAAGAGGGGCAAGAATTTAAAATTTTTGTTATCTGAAAATGGAAAATTAAATGAAAAAATTCCTCATAGTTTACTTAAACTAGTTATAATTATGTAGCTATTTGCAAATGAAATCAAGAAATTGGGTAAATATATGTTTTAAGACTTATTCTTTAGATTGATAAAGCAAAGGCACTAATTTGGGTTAATTTCAGGGAAAGCCTGAAGTAGGATAAGAGCAGTTAGTAAATACAGTGTTCTAATTTTCCATTACCCGTAATTTATGAGTTAGTATTTAAAAGACTTGATAAGGTCTAAGCTTAATCAGCAGAAAGTAATAAGTAATGTTAATATGGTAAAGTGTTAAAACAGAGGAAACATTTATTAAGACTTACTATGGGTGAAGCATCATTCTAAAAGCTGGAGGTATAATTAACAAGGAAGTAAGAAAGTATCTGCCCTCAAAGAGGTTACATCTAATATGGGGGTGGGGGGACATTAAGAAGAGCTAAAAGGGATGGGTCAGCATAATATGAGAGTATATGACAATTCAAAAGTGGCGTGAAGATTTGGTTCTAGCCAAGATTAGATGAAAATTCACTTATCAGAGTCCTGAATACCAGCGGCAGATTCCCTATTTCTTCTGATGGGGAGATGGGGAAGAGAACACTTAAGAAGGAAGCCTGGTGATTTTGGTTCTCATAAATTTCAACTTTAAAAATTTGGTTATACTTTAGCAAAGCTAACAGTACCATTTCAAACTGCAAAAGTATATTTTATATCCAACAAGTGTATAATTCCACCAATTTTGAGTTAATAAATTATCTGAAGTACCTTAAAAAAGAGTATCTTAAAACATTTAGGAACATAACTTAATTAATTCTTATGAGTGCCTTATATTTTAGTAGAGGCAAGAATTTTCTCTCTCCCCAAAATAAAGAAGTAAAAGTTGTAAAATGTATCATGTATGCATAAAATAGTGATAATTAGACTGCATTATGAAACTTTAAAACATGATGCTCTTTGGGAAAAAACACATAGAGAACACAAATGTAAGGTACTAATATTTACTGCAATTACAAAAAAACTACTTTGATAAGCCTCTTATTTGTACTTTATGTTTATATTCAAGGTGGAAAATGAGTGGGAGACATTTCACTAAAGGTTCTGAATTACAAAAGGAAAATGAAAAATATACTGAATATACTGTTATTTTCAGGTGGTGTTTCTAAGTATCAACCTCTATCAATTATAAATGAGTGAAATGAATTTCTCTTGTAATCTAAAGACTTTGAAAATCTCCATCAAAGAGACAATTTATGGGGCTACGTTAAAAAGAACAACAATAAAAAGAAACAACCAAAAATAACATTGCTTAGCAAAAATATGCCTGCATAGGCATTTTCCCCTTTGTGTTGTTGTTTTGTGTTTATGCATAGAAATATCATCTGATGATAATAACAGTTTTAAAATGTCAATGTGAATGTGTGCAATTAATTAATTTGTGGACAGAAGGTCTCTGAATGTGTTTCAAGGCATTCTATTAGTCAAAATAATTACTTATTCATAAAACATTATCAACCTTCAAGACTGCTCAAATCCCACCTTCTGCAAGAAGTCTTTTGGGGTCAGCCAAGTGAAAATATGCCTTCCCCTTTGAAATTTCTGAAAGTCCTCAAATGGTCTCCGTATATCTTATATACGTCTAGATATGTACTTGTGATCGAATTCGAATATATGCTTCTTGAGAACAGGGTTTGTCTTTTGTTTGTCTGATTTGCCTTTCTTTGTATCCTCAGAACTAGAATATAACACATTAATAAGAGCTTTGCAAATGTTTGTTGAATGACTAAAGATGGACACTTTTCAAAAGTCCTAGAATATTTTAAATGGTTCTTATTTTTTCATAAATTCATGCTTTCTATAACTTTATATGACCATAGTCCAAACAGAGAGATACCTTTTTTTAAATTTATTTATTTATTAATTTTTGGGGTGCCCTTACCTTCTTAGAATCAATACTGTGTGTTGGTTCCCAGGCAGAAGAATGGTAAGGCTAGAAAAATGGGGATTAAGTGTCTAGGCCTGGCTCTCAATTCATTGAGCTACCCAGCTACCCCCTGAGATGTCTTTTTTTTTAAAAATTATGATTCATATAATTTTTCAGCTAATATCTTATGAGTCTACAGGAAACTATCTCACCTTTGTAATGGTAATTTACTATGTGATAGATGAGACAATTTGAAAACGTGGAGAGACAGAGTTTAATGACAAAATAAATGAGATGAAAAAACTTTGGTCTCCAAAGTCTACTAAACCACTAATTTAGTGATATTTCAAATGCAAAATGTCATATGTTTGCAATGCAATTTTATTATAATATCTCTGTTTCCACCTGCAAAATGGAATCAAATTTAGATAATTAAAACTATTCAAATACTTTTGATGGTAAGATGAGGTCAAACAATAAATTATTTACCTTTGACCCTTCATCCTTGCCAGTTGTAGAACTGGGTATGCCTACGGATATTTGGAACTGGGTACTGAATGGTATTCCCATGGACGAGCAACTTTCCAAATCAGAAGGTCTTTTATTAGTCAAGTGACAGATTCTGTCACTACCATACCAAGCTAGGCCTTAAAGAAGTGCAGAGAGGTTCATTCCCCCAAAGGATGTGCCAAGAGATGGTTCATCTCTCTATCTCTCTGTCTTTCCATCTACCTACTTATTATTTTTTGATTTATTTATTATTTTTAAATTGAATGATCATTAAAAGCTAATGAAAAAATTTCCTAATCAGAGAATCTGGTATGAGAGAATTTATCAATCAATAATCATACAGAGGATGGTGGGGACATATGTCCATGCCAAAAGGAAGTTTAGCCTGGAGAAGGTAAAATAAAAACTATCTTATACAAGTATTTGAATAGCAGCCTGGTGGAAAAGGGATTAGACTTGATTTACTTGGCACCAGAAAACAGAACTAGTAGCAGTGAATGGAAATTGAAAAGAGACAAATATAAACTTGATGTTAAGAGAAACCTGAAAACAATTATAACTATCCCCAAAGTAGTCTGGGCTGCTTTGGAAGGTAAATTTGTTTCTACTCACTGGAAATCTTTAAGCTAACGCCTTGATCACTTAAGGATTTGGTAAAGGTGTTTTTCTTCAGGTGTGGGTTGGACCAGATGGCCTTTAACATTCCTTCCACCCATGAGAGTCTGTGAACATGTGATTTAATTCTTGGCCTTAATAAAGGTATTTTTCAAAATTATTTTGTTAAAAGGTCAACTTCTCAGTTCATACAGCTAAGTCTAGTGGAAGGAGTTTCATCCCTGTCATGTTGTAAAACATGTAAAACTGGTTATGCATTGGAATGATCTCTCTCATGTAGAATTAAAGCTCAAATCACATAGGATTTAAATCAGTATTTTGACCATATCTTTAAAATCTATATAAGGAAATATAGCATTTTTTAGACTACTTAATATGAGTGTCTTATAGATTGAGTGCTTTCAGGCTATAAACTCTGTGAAGACAAGGATAAATCATATAAAATCTAATGTTTCTCTTTCTAATATAGTGCTGTGTGCCCCACTGGTGTCTGTTAAATTTGAAATTAAATTATTGTCTAATATTGTTTCTATTTTTTATGTTAAATCTGAAAATATGGTAAACATGATATGAAACAGTCATGGTATCTGACCAAATACTCTTTATAGAACTAAGAATATGTTTTTAAATTCTAGTCCCACAGATAAATTCACTGAAAGACAATTAGGCACTGTTGACCATATGCCTTGATTTAGTTCCCCTGCTGTGAAAGTATTTACTATCAAATAGAATTAATTAGTAAAAAGGGATTTAGAATAAGCACTAGTATATGCTAATTAGAATGTACCTATTATATACTGGGCAATGTACTAAACGTTTTATAAATATTTCATTTGATCCTCAGAACAATCCTGTGAGGCATGTGTCTGTTATTATCCCCATTTTACAGTTGACAAATCTGAGGTAAACAAAGGTTACATGACTTATCCAAGATCACACAGTAGCATCTGAGGTCAAACTGAATTCAGATTTTCTTGACTCCCTGCTAGTGATCTCGCCATAAAGGAACTCAGGGGTAATGTTCCCTGGCCTTCATACTTCATAAAAGTATCTATAGAACTTAATTACATAATTGAGATAGGTGCATTTTAGAACCATTAGTTCCTTGAGGATAGTAATTATTTCATTATCATATGTGCATCTTCAGTACCATGATGCATAGCACAGAAAGTAAAGAATATTAATTCTTCAGGAATTATTACAGTGAGGCTCTCATGTAATCAAATTCCTTGACCCTTAAAGTCAAGACTTAGAGGTACGTAAGAATAATTCCAGATTTTGCTATCATTACCAAGCTTGAATCAGACAACTTTAATTAACAAAAGGATCCTTGATTTAAAGTGATAATTCCCCTGGTGTATATCAACATTGATCAGTGAGCTTCTTCCCTAGTGTGTAATAACTGTAAAGCATTGTGTAAGAGTAAAGGACAAAGGAAACATTTTTTCAAATCAGTATTTCCATTTGAATATCATATTTTCATAAAGTGTTTTATTGAGGATGATCCCTTTGGCCACTACTCCATGTTCCACCATGAATCTCTCTAGCAGTTTTATTCTCTTCTGAAATATCCTCAACCATTAGAACAGAATCATATGCTTCACACCTCCATTCTGGTGAAATGGTCATTGAACATCTCAGGTGAGTGGAAAGTAAAATCCATAGAAAGACATTGCAGTGACAAACAGATGGCTTTTCCACCTAATTCCCTTATCATTATGGAAAGTGAGGTGAACAACGTGGTGGGCATCATTTCTAAATAGCTCATTCATCTTTAGAAAAAGTGGAATAAAAAAGAAAACAAATAAATACTCCTGACCAGAGAGTTCAAGTCTTAGGTAAAACCTTAAAAGGAAACCTAAAAGAGTCTGATCAGCTACTGACACACCACACACACACACACACACACACACACACACACAGAGTGAGTATATAATGCAGTGAAAGAAGCTCTAGGCAGTGATCAGAAGATCTGAGTTCAAATTAAATAGCTCAGCTTTTTCACCTATAAATTTAAAAACTTGAATTAGATGATCTATTCTAGATCCCCAAATCTGATTCCTATATACACCCTCAGATCCAAAAATGTCAACACTCTTTTCCCTGCCTCTCTCCATATATATGTATACACACATATATGCACACATACAAACACATTTGTACTCATTGATATGCTAGAAAGACCTTAGGCTTGGGGGTCAAATTTAAGTTAGTATGGTAGCAGCAGCTCTGATGGTATGAAATGACTTGACTTTGAGAAAGTTACCTTACCTCTCTAAGCTTCAATTTCCCCATCTGTAAAATACAAGTTTTGGGTCAAATAATCTTAAAAGTGCTATTAAGGAATATGTGTGTGTGTGTGTGTGTGTGTGTGTGTGTGTTTGTGTTTGAGAGGGAGAGAGGAAAAGGGAAAGACAGAGAGAGAGAGAGAGAGTGAGAGAGAGAGAGAGAGAGAGAGAGAGAGAGAGAGAGAGAGA
>NC_058130.1:660759106-660768746 GCF_016433145.1 Gracilinanus agilis
GAGAGAGAGAGAGAGAGAGAGAGAGAGAGAGAGAGAGAGAGAGAGAAAGAGAAAGAAAGACTCCAGGACTGTCAATAGAACATTTTAATAAGCATAAACTGCATTCAGAAAGACAATAAATTAAAAGCATGCTATAGATTTAATCTTTTAATATCTAGGTAAAATTTAAAAATCATTTAATAAAGTTATATATTAACTACAGATATATTCATGGTGAAATATTAAATAATATTTTCTGTTTCTGGAGAGAGCGGTTCCTTTTAAAAAATAAATGTCCCATTAGCCATAGGACATAAAATATATATTGTAGATTATATGTCAAAACTAATATGTTATGGCCATGGACTTATAAAACTGAAATTAATTATATCCATCTTTCTAAAAATTCAATTATGGCTTAATTTTAAGTATTTTCGTTTTTTTTTTGATTTGGCATTTTAAATATCCAAATTGCTTGCATATGCTTCGTGGCTTCACTCCCTTTCTCTCTGGGAAGCTAGAGCCCTTGAATTTTTCATTATTAGAAGGAAATAACTGGCTAGCTATTCTAATATATCATTTATATGTTTATTCAAAGCAAATTAATACATTTCTCTACCCAATTAGTGGCAGAGCAGAAACTACCCATGAAGCATGTATATCCTTACTCTGGAGGTCTATGTGTATATTTGATTGTGCAGCCAGAGTACAATTCAAGTTCTCCATTATTAACCAATTGCTTTGTTCACAATAGTGGCATTCCTTGTTGTTTTTTGCCCCATACAAAACGCTTGTGTATCAGGTCAGGTCAAGTGTTCCGCAACCTGCTTATCAGCAGTTAGCACCAGATTGGCGGCAAAAGAACAATTCAAAAATGGTTTTGATGGATTGCAACAAACATGTAATATAATTGCACTCAGGCCATTAGATATCCAATTGAACTCTGATCGAGTAGTTCATTACTTCTGCTCTTTTCACAAGGGCACACCATCCTAAGTAATATTTTATATGTTATAAAAGGTTAGGTTTGAAAAATTAGCATTACAAATGTCACATTTACTTCCAGCTGGAAATGTGCAACAATGTGTGACAATGCTGAATAAAATGTTGAAACATGTTTTCCTTTTGTTTTACTTTGCTCGTTTTTGTAATACAACACTGGTTACTGGAAAATGCCTTACAGCTTTATTCAAAACACATGTTCAAAGATCTGAATGAAAAAACTTTGACTCTCTCTGGAACATCTAACCAATATATCATTTGTGTGCTTTAATTTTTTTTTCCCTTACTGTCAGGAACACTTTTATGCCTTTAAGATTTATTTAAACTAGTTTATTATATAATGAAGCTTGTCAGATCATAAGAACAAAGTCAAACAATATGGGCCATATCAAAGTATAACATTTAACATATAGATGTAAGTATACATATCAAGTACAATGCAATCAAGCAAAGTTTAATCTGAAAATGCAAATGTTTCAGATTATTAAAGCCACATCTGTCCTTTGAAGCATAATTTAGACTGTTTATCAAAAAACTATGTGTAATTATATTATTCCCTCCCACCATACACTTTATAGTAACATATTTCTCTTCTTAAAGAGCCTCTCAATTTAACTATGGGATTGGGGTTTTTAAGACCTAACCACCAAGGACAATAAGAACACAAATGTACAATTAAAAATCTTTACAATGTTCTATTATAGTCCCTCTGTTTTGCTGCTAATTCAGGATAATGTTTCTAGTGGATAATCTTAGAGAGCATTAAAAAAAACCCTCCAGGAAATCAGTTAAAATATTTTCAGTATCAAATTGCTAGTCTTAAGGTTATTGTTAAGTTGTTTGATCTGAGTATTTTAACCAATGCTTGGTTTTTCCCAGCTTCATTAACTATCTTGGTTACTCACTTAAAAAAAAAAGAGAGAGAGGATTTTGTACCACTGAGAACCATCTTGACATGATAAATCCAGTGGAAATGAAAATTCTCATACCTTCACTTTTCCAGGCATAGAAGGGAAATGTTACTGTTTTATTTTGCTGTATACAACACATGAATTTTCCCTTAGATTCAACTAGGCCATGAAATTGATCCACGTACACTACTGATTCTGCGAACCAAGGTGTGTTGTTGCTATGTTATTCAGGAGCAGCTCTAGTAACTGCATAGGGATTATCTTTTATTACACTCATAAGGACTAAATATAACACTCAAGCTCTGGGATCTCATTAAAAATCTGCTCAAAGACAAGGGTTCTTTTGGTTCGCTGTAAACCCAAGCAGCTTGAAAGACATTATGGGCTAGTGAGTTATTTAAAATGGAGGCATAATTAATAAAATTTATGTAGTTTTTAGGACAAAATTTTAAATTATATGTTTTTAAAATTCATAAATCCAGTGAAGTATATTCATATTTATGCTCCAAAATTTGGGGATTATATACCTCATGACTCACGAGGTCACTGAGTTCTGTTTCAATGATATAGTCATAACTCCCTCCTCTCGAAGAAAAAAAAATCCATATGAAAAGATACATATGTGTGGGTAATCACTGGGAAATGTAACAGAATACTTCTTATATTTTTCTAGAAAATGGGGCATTTTTTTATTAAGTAGGTTAAGCTTAATACTATATTATTAGGGAATCTGTCATATTGTCTGCCAAGAGAGTATATTCATTTGTTATAAATGCCTGAGAGAACCAATATGAGCACAAAATTGGTATATAAAGAAATGGTCTTTATGTCATGCATTATGCTGTAGTAAAGGAAAACCTCGTTTAGAATCTGGCTCTGCTACATATAGTTTATGTGACCTTGGGCAAGTCTCTGGACCTAATTATTCCTTTGTTGCACCTCTGTTCCTTCATCTAATTCCTATGATTTTCTTCCCTAACAAATAACAGAATTGCAGAATTGCAGAGTTCAAAGTGAACTCAGTGGCCATCTCATCCAACTCATACGGAATCTCCAGTGTAACATATTGTACAAGTGGTTTAATAGCTTTATTTCGATGACTTCCAAGGAAGGAAAACCCCTCACTTCTCAAGGCAAAGCTTTCCTGGAGGAGACAGTTGGGGAGTCAGGAGACACCTAGGATTAAATCCTACCTATGGTATTTTCTAACTGTATGAAGGTCACTGAAATTCTATTATAGGTTATTTGAGTCTGACAAAAGATTGGTAGAATGCCTTGAGAACTTTATAGCACAATCTAAAAGGCATGTATCATTAAAAGAAACATAAGCTCATCACGATATATTAGACAATTTCTAATTATACTGAGTTTATTTCCACCTATCCATAAAAGACCACTAGAGAGTTCAGTAGTGGCAAGGAAAAAGGGAAAGTGGAAAAGGGAGAAGGCAAATTAGCCTGACAATAGTGCTGAATTTTTAATCCTGGATATTCTCTTTTCCTACCCTCAAATTTTAAGAATGCCCAGAGACATTTTGTGCAATGGAACATCTTTACAGATCTAAAAATAAAGGAGTAAATTTTAATGTCTCGACTTTAATAATATTTTGACATATCTCTCTCTGCTTAATTTCCTCTTTTTAATGGCAGTACAATTTGCATTATGCTACATTGTTTCATTTTAAATGGAAAATTTAACCTCTAGAGAGCTGTGCTGAAATCACAGCAACCAAACCATGAGGCATCCCTGAAGAAAGGCGAATCATCGGAACACCTTCACCATCTCATCATTATCTGACACTAAAACCGGAAAAGAAAGAGCTACCCTATAAGTGCTTTGCCACAAGTTCTTACTTCTCAAAAAAATCACTGACAAATGGAGTGGGGGAAAGGAAGACCAGAATTTTTCACTCTATTTGCTTATAGATGGTCAAAAAAAGAGTGCTCTTAAGTACCCATGACCAATTTTTCTGCCATTCTGCTACTGTTACAGAATAAATAAGAGGGAGGGTAATTATATACTTTGTTCCATGGCTGTGTGCTGTAGTAGGAAAAAATATTCATCCCCGCATGGCCAACCTATTATAAAGTAACTTTCAAAACTTTAAGACATTCTCTAGAAGGTATAACACATCAAAAGAAACATCAGCTGATCACAATACATAAGACAATTTCCAATTATAACAAGTGCTTATGTCTACTTGCCCATTCCTAGTGATGAATCTTTCCTTTCTTAGCTAGGCTGTTGGCTCTCAGAAAGCTGCTTTATTCTCATGACAAGACCATACTTGATATTTTTGCAAAATGGCAAAATTGCCAGAGCTTGTATTCTTCTCCCATGCTTTCCAGCAGACTTGCTTTTCTTTTGAAATACATCTTCACATTTCTTAATTTTCACAAACATTTATTTTAACACTGTGTACCCTGAATTTCTCTTTAATCTCTCAATAACTGAAGTTATATGTTCTACTGGGGCTAGAAGAAAGCTGCAGGGTTTGAAGATAGCACATTAGCAGGGGAGGCAAATACAGGTATACTGTATTATGCACTAGATATGTTCCTCAAAAGCTACATAGCAATCGTGATATGGGCACATTACCAGTAGAGCTGGCTATTTAAAAGTTCTATTGTGATTTCTTTTATAGATGAAAGAATGCAGAAATGAAAGGGACCTCAAAAACCATCAATTCTCTTCCAACCCCCTTTTTTTCTTACAGATGAATAAACTGAACGCCAAAGTGTTTACGTAGTTTCCCCAAGGTTTCTAAGAAGCAGTTATGATTCTAGTGAAATCTGAGTTTTTATCCCATTGCTCTCTCTATATTGTATCACATTGGCTCTCTTAATTTATTACCTTATAAATTATCCTGAGTGCTTGGTAAAATCAGAATTGTCATCTTTCAAGTCTCATATTTATAAGCAAAGTTAAGAGGATTGAGGAAAAATGAAGTATAAGGACTTTTTAAGCAAAATATTTTTAAGAGATGGAATATAAGTGACAGAAGTAGAAAGATGAAAATGTGAACAGATAGGAAAGAAAGCAAGCACCTAGACTTGGTCCCCAAGTTATAAGGAAGCAGTTCAGCAGGATGGTAAACTGGCTCAAGAAACAAACAAAAAACCTTATCTACACAATATCCTCTCTATGTAAATAACCCCACACTCTCCGGACATCCAGAACTTCTCTGTTGTCTAAGCAAAAAGTATAATCATTCTATCCAGCCTGGTCACATCTGAGCTACTTCCTCTGTTTGCAAGAAAATCACCCTAATCTTTGGTGCCACAGAGATTTTTATCAAAGAGTAGTACCAGTGCCTAAGAAAAAAGGCAAAACAAAAAAGAAAGAAAAGAAAAAGAAGGGGGGGAAAAACACACCATTGGCTATTCTCTCTTCCAAAGCTCTCATAATCTATACAAATTCTCTTAAAGAGTTTCATGACTATTCACTATTAGTTATTCTGAAGTTTGGGAAAAGTAATGGGATACTCATGAAAGGGCACTACGTTTGGAATTAGAAGATCTAGTTCCAATTCTGCACTCTCCTGTTTACTGGTTGTGATTACAAACAAAAGCTTTTGTTCGCTGGGCCTCAGTTTCTTCATCTGCTAATTGAAGGAGATAAATTAGACAAATTCTTTAATAACACTTCGAACTTGGGGGTAGCTAAGTGGCTCAGATTGAGAACGAGGCCTAAAGATGGAAGGTCCTGAGTTCAGATCTAACCTTAAGATACTTTTTAGCTGTGTGACCCTGGACAAGTTACTTAACTCCTATTGCTTAGCCTTCCTGCTCTTTGGCCTTGGAATGAATACATAATATTGATTCTAAGAAGGAAGGTAAAGGTTTAAAAAAATTCTAAATCTTGTAATTGCAAAATACTGTTTTCTATTCCTCATTGCCACAAGAAATTATGTAATTGATCAACTTCTCAAAATGAACATTTTTTAAATTCCATGTTTCTGACAAAGAACAATTTCTAGTTATCCAGAAGAGATAATTTGCAATGCAAATTTCCTACCTCACTCCTGTTCAGATCCAACTGTCTACTTAATTAAGTGTTGTGTTTATTTAGCAAGAGCTTGGAGAGAATTTTTTTTAATACATGATATTTACCTTCTAGGGCTAGGAAACATGTAAACCAGCAAATATAGAGAAATATATCAGTTCTTTTTAAGCTATCATTTCAGTATTAGGGATGATGGGGTTAACTTGCTCAAGGGAGTGAAGAAATTGAGAGAAGTTTAACCGAGGGACTGAATGGACTAGTAGCTTTTTGTTCGGTAAATCTTGAGTGCGTGCATGTGTTTTTCTTACCAGTACTGGTAAGTTTCCAGATTAGAGATATCTATATTTGGATGGAGTTATTAGAAAGGCTTTTAAAGTCAAATATAAACATCTATTTTAAAATTCTGTTGGCTTTTCTGTGTGACTACTCTCCAATGTTAGCATTAAAAGCTGACAACAAACTAAAATTACTTATTGGCCTATTAACTACTCCAGAAAAATCTGTTTACATAGGAAGAAGGCTAAAACCTATGTACAGCCTATGTATACATCTGAGTATTTTTTTTCCATTAAAATTGTATCCATGACAAATTAGGAATAAATCAACACATGGTATATCCTGAAAAAAGAGTATACATGGCACATTTCTTGTTTGCATAAAAGTCTTCTGAATATAATTAAACACACCCAAATCACAAACAGCACACGTGCGCCTGCACACACACACACACACACACACACACACACACACACTGGACCAGCCAAAACTCTCAAATGACAAGATGAAATAGTGCGAAGTGGCCCAAGATTCTTATTCACAGTTGCATAACAGACTCGTTGGTCTGCAATATGCTTGGCAGGCTTAGCAAGCACAGATATTGTGCAAGTTACAAATTAACCAAAACGTCATTACTGAATTCAAAGAGAGTGCCTAGTGTTGTCTTCATTAAGTTAGCTAAAGGGAAAGCAGTGAGTCCTTCTAGCTCTCCTTCGTCCATTATGCCCAAATTTAATACACTCATAGTCATATAGATTCTCTCCCAAAGATCGCTGGGTGGAACTCATTACAGTCTTTAATAAGCCCAACCACCACACCACATCAATGCCACTCTTTTTCAGTAGCTTCAGTCCAGTTCCTTTGAAAACTTCTGGAAATGTAAGTCTTTAAACCATTTTCAGAAGAGGTTTATTACTGAAAACAGATTGACTATTTCCATTTTTGCTCATAACAGCTTTGGTCTTGGATAGTTAAGCTACCTGGCTGATTGGGAAACAGGCAAAAGAAGTCCAACAGGTTCTAAATTTCCTCAGCAACTGAGATTGTGTTTCTATTGTTCTTTGCAATTAGCTATGAAGAAGTTTAGTTTAAGTCCAGAACCTTACACGTATACTCTACTTATGACTGCTTTCTTTTTTATTTCTCTCTTTTAATCCCTAACCATTCTTTCTAATACTTCTAAAATTAAAATCTAGAATATTTTCATGGTTCAAGTCACCTTAGAATCCAAATAGAAGTTTTACATATGTTCTCACGTTCTGTTCAGACCTTGAAATAAAAAGCCACACTCCATAGTGAAAACATCTCTATTTAAGATTCTGTTGTTCTCTACCACTGGGAATGTGAAATTCAATACCTTTTCCTTATCCCTGTGTTTCATTTATTTAACATTTTAATATGACTTACTTCACATAGGGAACATAACTAAAGATCCTGCATTAAATCCACACCATTTTTAAAACTAAAACCTTATCTGTCTCTGAATATGACTTATACCATATGTGCACAGAATACCACGCACTCTTTTTATTAATGTGATTAGACATTAGTCTGTCTTTGGTAAAAGTCCTTTTGTTTTATCCTGTTAATATGATCTTAGCCAAAGGGCATATACATATGACATCCTGGTACTAAGCAGGCAACCTATTAGGAAGTTTTTATTGATTGTAATGATAGCATTTTATCATTTAAGGAAAATAGAAGATAAATATATGTAAACACATGGGATAACAGGCAACTGCCATTTTAACTCCAATAGGTATTATTCCAACATCAGCTCACATGGAAACAGGCATCTGCATTATATAGTTGAATTGTTTGAGTTTGTTTTTTTCCCCCTTAATTCATTCTGGGATTATTCCCTTCAGATTTTATGACAGATAAGATGTGGACATTTGATTCATAAATATTAATAATAGCGATGATGATACCATTTATGTAGCTCTTTAAGGTTTGTATATCGCATTCCGTGTTATCTCATTTTGTCCTCACAATATCCTTGAAATAGTTTTACTGTTTTCCTCATTTTACATAAAGAGGCAGACACTATGACTTGACCAGGGTCACACTGCTACTAAGTTTCTGAGGCAGATTGTGAATTTAGGTCTCCCTCAAGATAAAGGATCTGCCATTTTCTTTTCATTTTTGTTGGGTTGGGGTTGTAGGGTTACACTTTTGAGCCATATAACTTTCCTTTCCCCACAAATTAAAGACACTTCTATCTTCTAAACCTATAGTTTTGAACATCACTCTTCTTAACTTATGAGTTAGCCAGCATCACAAAGTCTCACTGATCATCAAATATCCATAAGAATCAGAAGAGTCCTTTGGAGACTCTCCATGATGCTTCAGGGAGGGAATTCAACCATATCTTTGCATTACATCTACCTCCGCCATGGGCCATGAAAACACAGACTAACCTCTCTTGATTAATAAAGCTTTTCCCCTTCAAGTTCCCTAATATATTTGGCACAGAGGACAAGAAAAGCATCTTCAATTAAAGCAGTCATGATGATACCTGACCTTTCACTTGTGCTGACCAAATGTTTTATGCTGGTTTCAATCACTGCTATCTATCATCCTTAATTAGCATCTACCCAATAAAATAGCTCACTTCTGAAGTATATTAATTACTCTTTTATGACTCTGGTTCCTATTATCCTAGCAGTACTGCAGCAACCATAAAAGTATGGCATTTTCTAGCACAAAGGGGCAGTATATGTTGTGTGTGATTCATGAAAGTTTCATTAATATTTAAGTTCACATGGTTAAGAGGAGCAGAAGGGAATAAGCTGTTTGTTCTTAACTCATGCCCAGAGGATTTGGCTCAATTTTCACACCAGTACAAGTCATTCTGAGAGACAGGAGAAAAAAAAACCTGCTTTGTGTATTTCACATTCATTCACATTATGAAGCAGCAAATCAAAACAATAAAAAGTGTTTTTGTCTATGAGAATGAATGAACCATCTACATTCAGAATTAAATACCCTGCTCTGTAAATGTAGCATTCAGAGAATGTGGGCTAAATATCCTTTGTGATATTTATGACTAATTCAAATAGTTGACAGAAATTGTGCTGTGCACATTTAAATTAATAGTGTTCATTTTTTAAATGATTCTGCCATCCTCAGAATTACACCTATGTTTTTACTATAATCATTGCTAAGAATTCTCTAATATCTGTTGCCACTGGTTTTATAATGAAAAATATTACCAAAAGCAATCTGTTCACTTTGGTGAAAATCATCAATTCTGGTGATAAATTTAAAATCCCATAGAATGAGAAAGGTTTGGATTTGGGATATTTGAGAACTTTGTAGGGAGGGTAAATGAAAAGTAATCCACAAAATGAAGAAACTTTGAAATTTAAGCAGTCCCTTAAAATGATATGTAATAAGTCAATAAACATAGGATGGGAGGGAGGGAGGAAGGAAAGAAGGAAGGAAGGAAGGAAGGAAGGAAGGAA
>NC_058130.1:660771735-660848290 GCF_016433145.1 Gracilinanus agilis
TTTATGGATACAAGGAAGAAGGAAGAAAAGGAGGAAAAAGGAAGGAAGTTTGGAAGTAACATTAAAGGGAGGAAGATAGAAGGGAAAGAAAAGGGAGAAGAAAGGAAAAAAGGGAGAGGAGAGGAGAGAAGGGGACTGGAAAGTTGGGGAAGGAAGTAGAGGAAGGGGAAGGTAGCAAAGGGGACAAATCTCTACAACCATCCATAAGAATCTCTTCAACTGTCAATATCATGGTTTGGAAATTTGTCTTCATATTTCCTATACCTCATACTTAAAATTAAACTCAATTTCTCTTATTCTATTTTCAGTGAAGATGGAGAATACTCCATCCATCACAAAGAGATGGAGAAAGTATCTTGACTTAAGCATGGTTCATTAGCAAAAAGCACATCTAGTTAATGAGGTGAAGAATTGTGTTACAGATCAAAAGTAAATTGTTCTTAATAACATTTTGGGATATAATGAACATCTAGTATACTTTACCTTTTAAACAGGAAGGCACTTAAAAATCATGTAAAGGATGAATTATGCCTTTACAAGAATACTCACATTTGTGTCTACATATATTTGTTTGAAAAATTTTAAATGATGTAGATTTGTGTTGCATTAGAAGTCTAGAGACTTTCTTTTTGTTCTCAGAGTCTAAGAAATGCTTCTTAGCAAAATAAGCTTATCTCAATCCCAAGAAGAAAAACACAATGGAGATGATGTTTGCCATCCTTACCACATGGTGTTATGAGGAAATATTTTTGCAAACTTTAAAGCACTCTATAAATGTCTGTTGTTGTTGTTGCTTTAGATGTTAGAGTGTTGCAGAAGATTTTTCTGTACAAATTCAGGTATTCTTGTTAGCCTTTGTGAGCCCTTCCATTTATGACTTTTTGTGAACTATCCAGGTAAAATTGGGCATTGATATTAAGTCTAAAAATGAAATCCATCTTCTAACTTAACTGATATATAACTGATATCAACCTACTTGTCTACTGATTTATATGTATTTATTATATATCTCAGTATCATAGTTAAATGTTATATTTAATTTTATTTTTATTAAATCTATTATTTTTATTTTATTTATATTTAAATTTTGTTTAGTTATATTTAAATATTGTTATAATGTCAGTTAAATATGATTACATTATATATTATGTGTATATAATTGGCACAATAATTTATATGAAGTAAAGAACTAAGAAAGAAGCTCATAATATCAAAAGATGATTTAACATAATAAATACCATAACAAATATTTTTATTGTTAACCTTTGAAAATTGGGCCTGAGATGAATTCATAGGAATTATAGAGTACATTTAAAGTAAATATAGTCTTATACAATTATGATTATTAAATTAGCTATATTTGTATTGCTTTTACTTATGTAATGCTCTTTACATTAGTTCTCTGTTTTGCAAAACTTGATTCTATATATTGTTTTGGAAATTAATTTATGTAAATGTGAAATGCTTAGTGGAAGGTAATATAACCACAAAAACACAAGTCTTTTAATTGGACTATTCCAAAGTGGGATCAGGAGAATATAAGAAGTTTGAAAAGAAATACACTCAATTTCGATTAATGACACAGTTATGTAATAAAGTGATTTCAAAGAAAAACAAATTTCCCAATATGCAAAGTAATTAAGGACACTTACAAAAATAATATTTTAAGATAGAGGTATATGACTTTATTCATAATATCTCAATAATAATTTGATAGTGTCAGGCATGATTGCTCCATGGAATTCTTCAAATTCTTAATTACAATACAAAAACATCTTGTTTGTCATCTATGTCTTTCCTGTCTGACTACATCATCCCAGTTGCAACTTTTTTTTTTAAACCCTTAACTTCTTTGTATTGGCTCCTAGGTGGAAGAGTGGTAAGGGTGGGCAATGGGGGTCAAGTGACTTGCCCAGGGTCACACAGCTGGGAAGTGTCTGAGGCTGGATTTGAACTTAGGACCTCCCATCTCTAGGCCTGGCTCTCAATCCACTGAGCTACCCAGCTGCCCCTCAGTTGAAACTTTTTAACTTTTGTTAGCTATGATACACTTCTCATCATCAAATTTCCCTACATCAGTTATCTAGAAACAACTTAAAAAGAAAACCAAAGATCTAAATAAAGCCAGAGAGACAAAAAAATTCATTTACATATAAAAACAAAGTTTAGACTAGCTAATAAAGGCCTGATCACACAATGTTTTTTATTGCTTAAACAGTATGAAAATATGCATGAAACATGGAGCCCCATTCATAAACAACTGCTAAACAATGGCTGGCAGTATTCTGTTTAAATTGGGACTAGTAATTAGCACAATAAGATTTCAGAGTGAAAATTATTTTTCTAGGAAGAATGAAGGCTTCCATGACTGAAGTTTGGCCAGCTAATCAACCTTCTATTCAGCATAGTGTGTTACTACAATTTTTATTGCCACCTACTATCTATTTTTAAAGAAAATCTTATTGTAACAAACAAGTACTTCTAATTAGAAATGTGTTGAAATACTAGAAATAAATTCAGCTTTTATCTAACTAATTGTAGCTTCCGATTTGCCCAAATTTAGAAATTCTTGGTCCTCAACTTTTGCTCCCCATCAAAAATTCAGACAAAACTTTAAGTGTGAAAAAAACATCAAACAAATAAACAAATAAAAAACCCAAATCAATGCCAAGTAACAAGAAGAATGTAATCATATAGGAAATAAAGATGGCACAAAGAAGTCACTAAAAAGTATTTTATAATTGCAAAGATGTTCTAAAGTATAACATCTATAAATCAAACCCATTTTCAATTTTTAAGTTTAAAATTTAAATATTAATCTTGGTGCACCAAATACATAAACTGCATTGGACTTCATTTCTATATTAACAAAACACATATGTGTTCAAGTCTACTTTTTTTTTTTCCTGAGCATTTCCAAAAAATGAAAGAATAATTGATTCATAACATATAAGGGCCTCAGAGAAATGTGAGAAGATTTATGTGAAATGATCCTGGGAGAAGGGAAAGGGAAGGGAATGAATATTTATAAATCACCTACTATGTGCCAGACACCAAGCTAAGTCCATGATAGAGGCTATCTCATTTGAGCCTTATAACCATTTTCTGAGAGGGTGCTGTTATTATTCTCATTTTACCGATGAGGAAATTCATGCTAGAAGAGTTTTTGAGTGATTTGCCAAAAGTCAGATAGCTAATAAATGTCTCAGGCAGAATTTGAACCCAGTCTACCTGACTCCAGGACTAATCTCTATCCACAGAGTCAACTAATTGCAGAACTGTAGCAAAATATAAAATGTATAAAATTGTGTAAATGATAACATAATTAACAGGCTGCTAACCTCATTATAAAAGCAAAACCAATCCTCAAAGAAGAATTTATGAGATTATGTCAATAGTATGTCACATGAAGTCAGATCTATTCTCTGTTTAGGTCAGTTTTTCCTAATTGGTTTCCTTTGTCACAAAAGCAGGTTCGATCTTGTGTTACATATTAAGAAATAATGATAAGAGAGAGAGAGACTAGACCTATGACTTCATTGATATACATTGATATACAGTGATATACTGATTACCATTGATACTGAATGAGGATTTCTAAAGATGGTAAATGTCGTTGGGAATTTTGGTCTTTGAGAGCTCCCTAGACCACTGAGAGATGGTGACCTTCCCTGAGTCATACAGCTAAGTATGAACCCAAGGCTTCTAGGCTTTGAAGTAAACTTGATCCACTAAATCAGATTGTTTCACATCAGGAAATAACTGGTATAAAAATACAGGAAAGATGAATAAACTATTTTAAATGACGGTTTAATACACACCAAAAATGTTACTACTATTGTTCTTGAATAAACTGGAGATATAATCTTCCTTTCATGTGTATTGTACTACCTAGGAACATAACACAAATTATATCCATTATCTAGAAAGAATATATATCAAAGAACCTATCTCAAATTTAATGTCTCACTTGTGGAAACACTGTGACCTTAAGGAACTGGCACTTACAGAAGAGCCTCATTAGAATGATGTCCTTAATATCTATGCCATCTCTTAGATGAAAGAATATTATAAGACACTCCCTCTGGTACCTGGATGAAGTCCAAAACAAATACACTTGTTTGTTTGTTTGTTCCTTTTCTAACTGAATACTGTTTTATAGCAGACAGGGTTAAAATGAAGGTTCAGTGCATCATCCTTGAAAGGAGGGAAATCAGTTTTAGGTGCGCATAAAAAGGAACCTCATCAGAAAATGTATGAAAGAAGAGTTCAGGGAGAATATTCTTGAATGGGCTGATAATTCAAGATTGAATGTGGAGGTTATTGAAGCCTCCAATAAACATTACAATGAGGCAGTGCATCTCTTGGAAGGAGCCAGATTCTGCTCCAGTGGCATAGAGTGAGAATAATTTCCTTACTAAAAATCATACCTCATGATCTAAGAATTTTTTTCTACAGACTTATGTCCTTTATAAGGGCTTCTCAATGAACAATCCTCACTCCATACAGAGGTAATAAGGATATTGCTAGAGATGTAAATCAAACTCCTGTTTACATAAAGAATTATTTCATATATATGTGTATATAAATATCTATATATTTATATATATATATATATACATATTTCTACTTGAGATTATTCTTCATGGTTCTCTTCTTTTTGTAACTTTATTTTTATTAAATGTGATAACACTTTGGCTACAATGCAAACTATCATGGTGCTTTTCATTCCTTCATTCCATTACTATATAAGTAAATATTGGAATTTCTGAGAAAGGTCAAAGATTTGGGGAGAGCAAGAAGAATATTTGGCATAAAGACTATGATGGAAAAGGTAATATGTGTAATCACTGTATACATGGAAGGTTTGCTGGTGTAGTTCTAAATTTGCAAGGGAAGTACAAATGCCAGAGGGACCTCTCTATCATGTAGATGGGGATAGATCAGAAGGACCTGATGAAGGCAAAGTCGTGGTCTCTTTAGAAGGTCTGAGTTAAACTTCACTTTAATGTTTTCCCCAGAGTAGCAACAAATCCCAATGATATCACAGAACTGATAGCTAGTCTCATCCAGGAGTGACCTCCTTCCTATCTATTCACATTCTGTGCACTAACAGCAGACATAAAAGGAGGGATTCTTTTACCTGGGAGAAAAACAGTTTTGAGGGTTAGGACAGAGGACAGTCTTATTGCAGGTGATATCTTTTTAAAATGAGTTTTAGAACAAGGAGCTATATAATGAGCTACTCCTTTGGGAGAAAGCCTCCCATATCTGTTTAGCTATGGAAGGCCAGCACTGTTCACACAGCCTGCATTTATTAATGTGAGCAAGTTAGTCATTATTTAAAATTGTTTTTGAAGCTTTTTTAAAATATATATCAAAAAGGAAAATATTTTTAAAATAAATTAATCTTACTATATCCATAAATATGTTATATTGTAGAACTCCAAGGGAGCAACAAGAGAGAGGAAAAACATTTTAAAAAGCAACACTTTCAATACAAAATCCTTCCTATAATTACTAGAAGGCTACTTCTTAAATGTCCTTGTATTTGACAACTTTATATTTTTTCTATTAGTATTTTTTCTGCACCCTCTATTATTATTTATCTTGAACATACTATTATATGTCTTGTCAGTTCTTTGCAAGTGGGGATGGATCCAACTGGTGCATTTGCATTCTCCTTACCAGAACAATGGCTGGTATATGGAAGTACTTTATCCAGATATAACATGGTTTCTATTCACATTTTTAGAATATTCAAGTTTAACATTTATTTTCTCAAGGTTTTCAAAGACTAGATGCTACCATGGAATAAAAATAAAGGCAAATTGTTAACTACAAGAGAGTATTATATCAAAAATAGAATCATCAAACCTTCAAGACTCTATTAAGAACCAAGAATAAAAGGTATCCTAAATCAATTTAATCAGAGTGAGGTTTCAATTTCTCTGAAAAGTTTTGTGGACTTCATTCTACTAATTCAGAGTGCTCCTCTCTTGGATTGATGGGGCATTCCCCTTTATGTAATCATACTCCTGTCCTAGGATTATTTGAACAAGATACACATATGCATTTTAAAAAGTCATATTCCTGTTAAATGAAATTTCTATTTAATTACTCTAATCTTAAACATTCCCAAAGAAGCTACTATAAACAGGATGTCATTTCTGAAGTCTAGGTAATTGGTTTAAAGGGACTTAGAAAACATCTACTGTTTTTCCTTTATTTCAAAAAAGGACTGAGGAAAGTGAGGCCTGAAAAAATTAAATGTCTGGCTTGATAATATATTTACTCAGTAATATATTTATATCAAGGAACTAGGACTTAACTCCAAGTTAATCATATTTTTCTTTACCTTTTCCTTTCATATACTGGATTGTTCTCCTTAACACTAATGATATGACTGAAGAATAAATAGATCACCTCAAATATTTGAATATAATTGTTTTCAAACCTGGGAATCTAGTCCAACTTCCACATTTTAAAGTTGAGGGAACTCAGGCCCATAGAGTTTACACGATTTGACCAAAATAAGTAAGAGCAGGAGGATGTCAACTCAATTTCAGACTTCTGGCATATTTTCCCACTTTACTATACTATCTCCTTCTCTCCTCCCCTCTATCTAGTGTGCATGCATTCATGTATATATGTATATATGAGTCAGGGAGAACAAAAACCTAGTCTTGCATATATCCAGGCAAGAAGTGTTGAATGCTTGCCCTACTATTTATGTGAGTATTTTTGTAAATATTTTTGTGTATTTTTTAAATTTATATTTATATTTTTTGTAGTTTGTGAATATTTGTGTATTTCTGTGAGTACAGAGAAGGCAATACATATAGAAAAGATGCTCTGAGATAAAAATACTTCCATGTTATTAAATATGTAGGATAAGGGAAAGCAAGAAATCAAGGATAATGCTGAGGCTACAAATTTATGACACTGGAAGGAATAGTCATACTCCTCATAGAAATAAGGGAATCCAGAAGAGGGGAGTTTTGGGTGGGTAAGAGTATAATGGAATCTAGGATGTAGATCACCACTCATGTATGCTTGCTTATTATATGCCATTCACCATTTCCAACTGAGAAAAACAAAACCAAGAAGTTTGGAGGCTGTGAGGTAAGAGTAAAGGGGTTCTGGTTCTTGTTCACACTAGCCACTCACTGCCCAAGAGCTCAGCCACTGAGGGCCTCCTGAAACAGTGATCTGACCAAGGTGAAGGGGGTAAGTGTCTGAAAAGAGGTGCAGGGAATAAAGCAATATTTCCTGGTAATTCCTGTATTGACGGTGGCAATTATAACCATTCTGAGAAACTGATGCATGATAACAGTGGGAGGGAGAACAATGGAGGAGGGAGTTGTGAATTTTTATTGGAGACAAGCTCGAAATTAGCTATCCCCCCAACAGGCAGGATGTCCCATCTTAGTTCCATCTGACTATATAGATCACATGCTCCTTATTGTTGAGCCATAGCCCCCGCAGAAGGCTGACACTTGGAGCCTAACATCACAGTTCAATAATTATAAAAGGAACTTCAGTAATACGAAAAACTTGTAAATAATGAAAATGGACATGACACTAAAGGAAAATACAGAGTTCTTAACCTGAAGTCAAACAACTTGAAATTTTTTCAATATAATTGGTTTCCTTTGTAATCTGGTGTATTTTATTTCGTATATTAAAAAACATTATTCTCAGGTGCTACATTAGTTTGCCAAAGAGGACCGTGACACACAAAAAGGGTTAAGTACTGAAGTAAAAATAAGTCCACAGCCTGAGTTGAAGCTAAAAATAGTTGAAATCAACTTCAGAAGCTAAACAATGAAAGATATTTGTTCCATGTGACTAATAGTATTTAATAAATTAGCTACTAAAGTTATCAGATGCTGAAATTTCTTTTTTTTTTTNTCTGTGCACTAACAGCAGACATAAAAGGAGGGATTCTTTTACCTGGGAGAAAAACAGTTTTGAGGGTTAGGACAGAGGACAGTCTTATTGCAGGTGATATCTTTTTAAAATGAGTTTTAGAACAAGGAGCTATATAATGAGCTACTCCTTTGGGAGAAAGCCTCCCATATCTGTTTAGCTATGGAAGGCCAGCACTGTTCACACAGCCTGCATTTATTAATGTGAGCAAGTTAGTCATTATTTAAAATTGTTTTTGAAGCTTTTTTAAAATATATATCAAAAAGGAAAATATTTTTAAAATAAATTAATCTTACTATATCCATAAATATGTTATATTGTAGAACTCCAAGGGAGCAACAAGAGAGAGGAAAAACATTTTAAAAAGCAACACTTTCAATACAAAATCCTTCCTATAATTACTAGAAGGCTACTTCTTAAATGTCCTTGTATTTGACAACTTTATATTTTTTCTATTAGTATTTTTTCTGCACCCTCTATTATTATTTATCTTGAACATACTATTATATGTCTTGTCAGTTCTTTGCAAGTGGGGATGGATCCAACTGGTGCATTTGCATTCTCCTTACCAGAACAATGGCTGGTATATGGAAGTACTTTATCCAGATATAACATGGTTTCTATTCACATTTTTAGAATATTCAAGTTTAACATTTATTTTCTCAAGGTTTTCAAAGACTAGATGCTACCATGGAATAAAAATAAAGGCAAATTGTTAACTACAAGAGAGTATTATATCAAAAATAGAATCATCAAACCTTCAAGACTCTATTAAGAACCAAGAATAAAAGGTATCCTAAATCAATTTAATCAGAGTGAAGTTTCAATTTCTCTGAAAAGTTTTGTGGACTTCATTCTACTAATTCAGAGTGCTCCTCTCTTGGATTGATGGGGCATTCCCCTTTATGTAATCATACTCCTGTCCTAGGATTATTTGAACAAGATACACATATGCATTTTAAAAAGTCATATTCCTGTTAAATGAAATTTCTATTTAATTACTCTAATCTTAAACATTCCCAAAGAAGCTACTATAAACAGGATGTCATTTCTGAAGTCTAGGTAATTGGTTTAAAGGGACTTAGAAAACATCTACTGTTTTTCCTTTATTTCAAAAAAGGACTGAGGAAAGTGAGGCCTGAAAAAATTAAATGTCTGGCTTGATAATATATTTACTCAGTAATATATTTATATCAAGGAACTAGGACTTAACTCCAAGTTAATCATATTTTTCTTTACCTTTTCCTTTCATATACTGGATTGTTCTCCTTAACACTAATGATATGACTGAAGAATAAATAGATCACCTCAAATATTTGAATATAATTGTTTTCAAACCTGGGAATCTAGTCCAACTTCCACATTTTAAAGTTGAGGGAACTCAGGCCCATAGAGTTTACACGATTTGACCAAAATAAGTAAGAGCAGGAGGATGTCAACTCAATTTCAGACTTCTGGCATATTTTCCCACTTTACTATACTATCTCCTTCTCTCCTCCCCTCTATCTAGTGTGCATGCATTCATGTATATATGTATATATGAGTCAGGGAGAACAAAAACCTAGTCTTGCATATATCCAGGCAAGAAGTGTTGAATGCTTGCCCTACTATTTATGTGAGTATTTTTGTAAATATTTTTGTGTATTTTTTAAATTTATATTTATATTTTTTGTAGTTTGTGAATATTTGTGTATTTCTGTGAGTACAGAGAAGGCAATACATATAGAAAAGATGCTCTGAGATAAAAATACTTCCATGTTATTAAATATGTAGGATAAGGGATAGCAAGAAATCAAGGATAATGCTGAGGCTACAAATTTATGACACTGGAAGGAATAGTCATACTCCTCATAGAAATAAGGGAATCCAGAAGAGGGGAGTTTTGGGTGGGTAAGAGTATAATGGAATCTAGGATGTAGATCACCACTCATGTATGCTTGCTTATTATATGCCATTCACCATTTCCAACTGAGAAAAACAAAACCAAGAAGTTTGGAGGCTGTGAGGTAAGAGTAAAGGGGTTCTGGTTCTTGTTCACACTAGCCACTCACTGCCCAAGAGCTCAGCCACTGAGGGCCTCCTGAAACAGTGATCTGACCAAGGTGAAGGGGGTAAGTGTCTGAAAAGAGGTGCAGGGAATAAAGCAATATTTCCTGGTAATTCCTGTATTGACGGTGGCAATTATAACCATTCTGAGAAACTGATGCATGATAACAGTGGGAGGGAGAACAATGGAGGAGGGAGTTGTGAATTTTTATTGGAGACAAGCTCGAAATTAGCTATCCCCCCAACAGGCAGGATGTCCCATCTTAGTTCCATCTGACTATATAGATCACATGCTCCTTATTGTTGAGCCATAGCCCCCGCAGAAGGCTGACACTTGGAGCCTAACATCACAGTTCAATAATTATAAAAGGAACTTCAGTAATACGAAAAACTTGTAAATAATGAAAATGGACATGACACTAAAGGAAAATACAGAGTTCTTAACCTGAAGTCAAACAACTTGAAATTTTTTCAATATAATTGGTTTCCTTTGTAATCTGGTGTATTTTATTTCGTATATTAAAAAACATTATTCTCAGGTGCTACATTAGTTTGCCAAAGAGGACCGTGACACACAAAAAGGGTTAAGTACTGAAGTAAAAATAAGTCCACAGCCTGAGTTGAAGCTAAAAATAGTTGAAATCAACTTCAAAAGCTAAACAATGAAAGATATTTGTTCCATGTGACTAATAGTATTTAATAAATTAGCTACTAAAGTTATCAGATGCTGAAATTTCTTTTTTTTTTTCAGATGCTGAAATTTCTGAGTGGCCTTGTAAGGGATATCAAAAACTCAAATGATCCAACATTACAGAAAGAGAACAAAGATTTCCCCCAGTCATGGGAACATTAAGTTAATAAAACCTGCTTAAGAGGGCCTTATAGTTTCTGGTTTTCTCTCTCTCTCTCTCTCTCTCTCTCTCTCTCTCTCTCTCTCTCTCTCTCTCTCTCTCTCTCTCTCTCTCTCTCTCTCTTTTTTGTCAAGGTATCTATGCAACATATTTCCTCTCTTTAAAATGTTTTTGTCTTTAGTTGATGCCACAATTCAAGAGAAAATAGAAATACAGTATTTTTTCAACAGATTAAATTAAACATGGTTATTCAAGTGGACTTCAACCTCATGCATCTCCATTTTACTAGAGTTATATTTCACTTTTCACTGGTAAAATAAAATACTTCATATCTATGGTTTGAAATATTATCAAATTTTAGGGTTTTAGAGTAGAGCAATGAATTATTATTTATATCACAGAGGTCTACCCACATGTATGCTGACCACTTATTAGTCTTCAGAACTTTATTCAATTATATAATAGACTGAATGACTAATCATAATTGATTTCAATAAGTTTTTCATGAATCCACATTACACAATCAGTGCTATTATAGGTGCAAGGGTCAACATGGTTCTCTCTGCTCAAAGAGTTTATAATTCAGTCAAAAAAAGAAAAAGAAATGCACAAAGTAATCAAACAATGTATGTGAAAATGTGGGTCATTGGATGAGTTTTGTTTAAGGAGTTGGGGACAGGATCAAGGTATTGTTTTAGGAAAGTTATTTTGGCAGCAGGGTACGATATTAATTGAAATGTGGAAGACTGGACACAGGAAAATGAGGATACTTTCAAATATCCAGAAGTGACATGAGTAAGGAAGGTCCCAGATCAAACGTATTGGTAGCAGTAATGGAAAGAAAAGAATGGATGCATGACATTTGGAAAGAATGGACAGGATTTGATGGCTGATACGTGGTATAAGGGAATGAAAAAGCAGGAAATGTCTAAGATGACTCTAAGCTTTTGATCCTGGGGCCCAGGGAGAATGGTGGTAGCTAAGATAGAAAGAGGAACTTAAAAAGAGAAACAGTAGTATCAGGATAAGGCTCATTGCTTTCTTTTGGTATTCAGTGCTAAATAAAGTACTCTCTTCAATATTATACCTCTCAATGACAGTGGTAAACTACAAAGGGAACAGAATGATTTCAACTGCCCATTAAAAAACCTACAATGAATTCTAGTGATCTACATATAAACATCTTTAGCAACAACAAAAAAGATCCTAAGTATATAAGTGGCTTTGATTTCTTTCCCTAATTTCCTCCTTAATTCTATTCTGTGTTCACCTTCTCTCATCTGTGAACATTTACTCCCCACCCCCCAGAATTATTATAAAATGTGGCTTTTGCAGTGATTTGGCTATTGCAATGTCATTTCAGAACTAATACCAAATACCTGAGATCCTTATATTTATACACATATATTACATATATCACAGCAGTGAGTCTTGTTTCTTTCATTCAGTCAATAAATATTTATTTAGTCTTTACTATATGCATCACCATATTAAAGCTATCATAGGAAATAAAATAAGCATAACATATCATCTCTGCCCTCAAAAAGTTTATAGTCTTTAATCAATAAACAGATTTTATCTTTTTATAGCCCATATAAAATATACAGTTAGAAAAGATACAAGCATATGAAAATCAAACCTGGTATGCTTTGATTAGGAGTGTGTATAATGGGACTGATCTAGGTTAGGCTGTGTCTCTTAACACAGTCTAAAAATATACTAATTTTTGCTGTCATATCACTTTTGATTCAATTTGAACTTGCAGATTGCTAAAGCCTATTTCATATTTATAAAATTCTTTCTCTTGAACCCACCCACAAGACTTATGAATCCTAATTAAATTTCACTTTATTTGAGTTGTCTTAATATTCTTGCTTGTCTTCATTTTTTGGAATGCTTAGTCAACAAGAGTTCAGCAGGCATTTATTAAGTGCCTACTATGTTTCAGGCACTGTGATAAGTGCTGAGGATACACAATTTTAAAAAGGCAAAAAACAAAGCAAAATAACAACTCTGCAATAACTGCACTCCAGGAGCTCCCAGGCTATTATTAACTATTCCTCTAAATGCGTCATTGACAAATTTAATAAATTTTTTATCATTGCTTTCATTCAAGTCACTAATAAAAAAGTTGAATAACTCAGGGCCACCCAACTCCAGATGCAAAAAGCACTCCTCTAGAAAGTCAGGCATAAAATGATTTAATTTTTAACAGTACTTTCCTTAAGCAAGTCAGAATGCCCCTTTTTTTTAAATAGAGGCATAATGGGATTAACCCACAGTTTATGCAGAAACCTTATTTTACCCAATAACTTTATTCTGTTACAAGAGCTTATAAAAAAGGAAGTCATATACAACACACAGAAAAACCTACTAAATTAATGGCTAGATTTAAAAGAAAAAAACAAACAATTAGTTAAAAAACCAATCAAGTCATTAAAATTACCATTTTTAATTTAACTTATTGCATTATAATTTAAATTATTGCATTGTCATCTCATTTTTGAATACTATATTTTGTCTTTCATATCAAATATATCCTTAATGAGGAGGAGTATGGTATTAATAGCTATAAATCAGAAAACAGGAGAGCATAGAAGGAAAAAGAGATTTAGAAACAGACTAATAAGCCCCTATACTCAAACAGCTAAGATGATGGGCATTAATAGCTAAAATATAAAGCATATTTATCTATATTTTAAAGAAAGCCTTCGTATCTTTAACAATTATAGTTAGTGATGGATTGTAAAACTGGTTAACTGCTAGGTCTCAAATTGGTAGTTAAATACATTAATATAATATTTTAATTAAATAAACATGGCATATATGATCAATACTGTATCTGAAAAATTCATCTTAAAAACCACCTAGACTTTCAAAGTTAAGATATAAACTTAAATTTGGAGCAAAATGAGCTTACCATTGCATTAATTATAATAACTTTTGCTGAATAAGTAAAATAAATATGCATTTGGAAACAAAAGAAATATATGGAAAATTTTGGTTAGAGCATGGTGGAAGGAATTTGATTTATTTTTGTGTGTTTAGTGGGGAAGTACTCCCTCTACTCCTAATTATTTACAATTTTATGAATCCAAAACTAAAACTTTGAAAAATGCCTGATCTTAAAAAGAAATAAACTTTAAAATGAAGAAAATCATGTAAAATGCAGTACTTTTGTCTTTAACAAGAAAAACACCAAACCTTCTTCCAGCTTTTAATCTTTTCCAATCAGCATTTTTATAGCATACCATTGTCTGACAAAATCCGGCTCAACAATCACATACTTCTTGGTTTACTAATAAAGAGTTTGGATTTTTAAACATTAATTAAAGAGTGAACATTTTGTTTTCATTTATTTGTATCATAAGATCATCAATTATGAAGCTCTAAGGGTACATTATGTTCAAATTTCAAAGGGGAGTGTGGCTTTAGCAGGATAAAAAATGCACATATGACATTTTGAAGTAAGTTGACTTAAAATGTTATCAAGGATGTGCCTTATTATTATATCTTGTATTAGCTTGAATATTGCTTTTTAAAACATCTTCTAGTGTATGACTTTTAGAAATACATAAAAATAAAGTCTTTATTTATGGAACAGGTGCATAATGTTTCACCTTCCTTGAACTTCTCTATCTACACAAAGAACATTTACATATGTTATTTTGGCCACTGATTTAACCATTTATTTTTAAATCAGTACCTTATATTCAAAACCTTTTTAATAGTGTTTTTGTTGTTGTTGTTGTTGTTCCTGAAGTACCATACCAAACCCTGGTAGAAAACCTGAGAACCTTTTAACATGTATTGGCTTCCTTTTTCTATTGCCATTTTGTGCCTTCAAATATATCTCTAGAAAGAGATGAAAACCAAATACTATCCTTGGAATTCCAGCTGATACTTATCTTTTCTATTTTATATTCTATTTTGCCTTACACTTGTATTTTTATACAGATATCTGTGCAAGCAACATACAATCTTTCAAACTTTTTTATCTTACTAAACCAAGCTGCTTTTATTGGGACAGAACCAAGTTTTACAGGAAAATCTTAAATGTCTCAATTCTCATAAAATCCAGAAAAGGGAATAAACAAGATAGGAAGAAGATAGGATGATAACTTTTTACAAAGTATTTTTACTTTAAGTTTAAAGCAATTACAAGCACTTTGGTTCTAAATAAGGAAGAGATATGCCTCTTAAGACTTTTTTACTATTTTTCTAGACACAAATACTTCAAGATAAGGAAGACCAAAACAAAACAAAACAAAAATGACAGCAGCAGCAAAATGCCACCATACATTACAAAAGATACAATTGGGGTAACTGACTTTTGGTGGCAAGGAGTGAAATTGGAATTTGTGATTCCAATAAACTCTCAAACTTGATGCACATTTAAGATATGGTAGATTATAACATTTTAAAAAAAGATATATTTAAATCTAAAAAGTTGCAAGTATGCTGTTATCTATTATTAATTTTGAGTCCTCATTATATTTCAAGGCTAAAGTTTTTCAACCCCTTTATCTTGTAAGGTGAATATCAGGAAATATCATCAGAGATAAAATAACAGAGCAATTCAACAAAATTAGGTAAAAAGTAAATATAAGAAATAATTAATCAATAATCATGATTAAGAGCTTACAGTGATATTATGTGTTTATTAGCCCATATATTTCTTGGAAGACATAACTTCCTTTTGCCTTTCTTTTTATTCCTAGCTCTTACAATTCTAGAAGCTTAATAAATACTTGTTGACTGATGTAACATATACTGAAAAGCATGGGGGGGATACAAAGACTTGTCAAACAATTGCTGCCTTCATTGGGCTTACCTTTTAAGGGAATGATTATAATACCTTTAAAGGGGGAGATAATTTTTGCATATAGAGTACACATGAAAAAAAACATCAAAATGAAATACGACCTTGGAGGAAAAAAAGCACTACAACCACAACACAAATGACTGATCTAATTACTTAAATATTCCATTTGGTTTTGTACTTATTTTGAATATGAAAATTAAAAAGGTGCAGTATGTTCAGTGTGTGATCATTATGTTTGATAATAAAATAATATAAATGATCATAAGGTCTGATTCAATATGTTATCTAGAAACTGATCCCTTAACTGATTCTAGGGTTTAATGAATTGTTATTTCATTCAGCTTTCGCAAAGCTTCTAATATGTGTCCAAAAATATTTTAACCAGCTATGTGAAAAAAAATTCTTTTAATGAAACAAGATTGAAAATTTAAGTTTCAACTGTAGGATATCAATGATTTCTCTGACATACACACTTCTTTTTGACCTTATACTTCAGTGAGGGTCACTATAATGTATTGAATGCTCTTTGTCTTTACTATCACTATTAATTATCAATATTATATTTTAAACTTTCATAGAAGATTGTGATTACAAAACTTATTAAATATTATACCTCAATAAATGCATATTCCAAAAAACCTAGGCAACTGCATTATGTAGAAATAATGGTTATTAATCAGATTTTTTTAACCTTTTATAATTCCTGTCATGGACCCTTTGACAGTCTCTTGAAGGTTATGGATACTTTCTAAGAATAATTTAAATCTATAAAATAAAATGAGACTTATAAAGAAGTCAATTACACTTAAATAAAGTTATCAAAATTGATGATAATGATAAGCCAAGTTTACAGACCCAATTTGAAGAATCATTTAGATTTCTAGAAGAGGGCTATATTTGGGGTCTCTTTTCTCTGTTCTTTTTTCTCTGATAGCATTAGTTCACACAAGCTCCATCATCTCTATGCAAATGATTTTGAGGTGTACATACCTAGATATACTCTCTTTTTTGGACTTTAGTTTGGCATTGTACATCATTTACTGGACATTTCCAGTAGTCATCTGAAATACAGCATCACCAAAATATCTCATTATGTTCTCTTCCTCCTTCCAATTTCTGTTAAGGGTACCATCTTCCTTCTTGTCACTTATCTTTGACTTCTCCCTCTCTCCCTTAACCCCTATATCTGATTGGTTACCAAGTATTCCCAATGCTACCACCACTATATCCCTCAAATTAACTTCTTTCTCATCATAAATGTGGCAAGCAGCACCAGAGTTTATGCTTTCATCACCTGGATTACTTAAATAGCATCTAAATTGTTTTAATTTCTATACGTCTTCCACCACTATACCCTAGAAATGATCAGGCCACCTTATGTTTAAAAGCAAAAACCAAACAAAAATTCAGTATTTATTTCATGTTGTAGAATAAAATATGAACTCCTCAGCAAGGCACTGAAAAGGTAACTATTATAAGGCTCCCACTTATTTATCCTGATTTCTTTCCTATTAATCTTCTTTCATATGCTATTTTTCAGCCCAACTGGCTTATTAAACAGTTCCTCAAACTCATTTTCCGTCCTATTTCTTTTCCTTTGCACAATCTATTCCCCATGCTAGAGTAGCACATTTTACTCATCTTGCTTTTCCAAATCCTTAGCTTCTTTCAAGGTTGAATTTACGTACTGATTCATCTGTACCTGATCTTACCAAATTATCCTAGTTATTAGTTTTGTTTACCCTCTTCAATTTATCTTATATTTACTTATCTGTATACATGTTCTGTCTTTTCTTGCCATCTTACACTTAAACTCCTTGGAGGTCAGAGAATGGTTCATTTTGGTCTTTATATACCCTCCTCTCTGGCACAGGGCTTTAAACATAGTAGCTACTTAATACATATTTGACTAAATTGTTTTTCAGGTAAGAAATGAAAGGCAAAGAAACATGAAGTGAGTCCTATAGAGAAGTCAATGTGCTTCCCATTAGGCCACACTCTAATCAAGCTGCCTCTGAAGTAACATCTCCAAATGTTTCAATGGATCTGTGATCTTTGTTATCTCCTCCTGTACATGTTTGCTCTGGAATATACCACAGGTCACCTAAAATTGTCAACTATGAGAAGTTTTCCTCTAGGTCTTTTTAAATTTAATGGTTACCAGGGCAATGGTCTTGTTGTCTTATCTTTTATGTCTCACCCCTAATTAATAACTGGTCCATATTTTCATACATCCTCTTATACATAAGGATGAAATCCCTTATATGGCATCTTTATTGTTGAAACAGGCAACAATAAATACAAAAATAAATAAATATATTAGGTGAAATGAATGAGGGGGGGAATGCTAAAAAGAGGGGAAATGCATATTTAGCACCCCACGGAGTATAGAATTCAGCTGGGGAAGTGGGCCATATACATCAAAAAATAATAATAAAATGTATCATATAATAAATATTACAAGATAGCTAGATAGACTTCAGAGAGAACCTGGGTCCAAAGTTGAAATTTAAGAAGGGAGAATTTAGATAAACAGAAAGGAAGAACTATGTAAATACAGACATATGGAACACAAATGACATATTGGGACCAATGCACATTTGACTGAAATAAAGGATTTATTCAGGGGAGTAATGAGAAATAAAGCTGAAATAAAATTATGGAAACTCTTGAATGTTAGGTTATGGACTTGACATTATTCAACAGACAGTGAGAGTTATAAAAAATAGTATTTAAACAGGATAGCGGAAGGGACCGGGTGAGGTGGATAAAGCAGCAAAGCAACCAAATTGTAGAGTGAATATTGCTAGATATGAGTTAGAAAGATGGGAGTTTAAAATTATCCTCAGAAACATCCTAATTAAGTGACCCCAGAAAAGTCTCTTAACCTCTCTCAACCTCAATTTCCTAATCCATAAAATGGGGATAATAATAGCACCTACTTTTTTACAGGGCTATTGTGAAGATCAAATGAAATGCTATATTTAAAATGCTTTGCAAACAGTAATGTGCTATATAAGTTTTAGCCAAATGTAATTATTGCTTTGATGTGATTAACTCAATAGTGTTGTATATAATGGACCGGAGGTAGTAGTAAAGAAGAAACTAGAAGGTGGAGATCTAGTTAGAAGAATAGTACAAAAGTCTAAATGTGAGGGAATTATCACCTGGAAAAATATTTCTTTGATTTTCACCTAAATTTTTATTCAGTTTCTTGACTATGTAAGACATTTTGCTTTCTACAAGCTGTCATCCAAACCTCTTCTACCTATTTTGTCAGCCCTGCAAAATTTCATTATACCTTGTATGTTACAATTACTCTTATCGACATGTCTGATGGTGAGATCTACTATCTATCTCGGGAAAAAATGTTGGTTTGCTTATAAGCATATGATCAAGTAAATTCTATTTAAGGCTTTTAAAATAAAAATAACAACAGTATTCTAGTTGGCACCTGCTTTTAAGAATCACTGTAGTAGAGAAATTCTTAAAATACTTGAGTTGGACATGAAAATTTCAATTTTGTTTTGGGATTCAACAAAATATTTTATAAGGAAAAATACCCTGAAGTTGAAATTGATCAGAAAGGTGATGTTAAAAAGAAATCTGAATTAGTTACTCTATATGTATATGCCATGAAATTTTTTCCTAACACAGAAACATAATGATTTATTAATGAAATGCTAAATTCTGTATCAGAACTTTTATTTCACACAACCTTCACCAGAGTCTGTTAGTGCTTTGGGGAAAAAATATATTCGATCATTTCATTAACAAAGCTTTGAACTCATGCTGAGGCATCTCATTGTGGAGCACTAGAGTTAACAATGGGACTGTGAACTCCAGTGTCCATGGCAACAGTAGCTAATTCTTCTTTCCAATCATGGTGGCAATCCTCTCCCATGGCTTGAATCAGTTACAAAACAAAATACTCTCAAAGACCTTTCTGAGCCAATAGCCTTGCAGCTAATCTGCTAATAGGAAATAATCTGCAGCTAATACACACATTCCAGGGCAGCAGTGTGTTTTCTTAATACTTTGTTTCATGGGCCTCTTTCCAAAGAAAGCATGGTAAAGAATAGAAAACAGACATTCATTAAAAATAGTATTATACTACCTGGCCACTATTAATGCCTAAAACTTGCTGCCACTTGCACAGCTTTCTTAAAGAGGAGCTTGCTAAAAGCAAGAGAAGACCCAGCAGTTTAGCAATACTGAAGCTGAATAATGTGCAGTTACACCAAAAAGAAAGAACACAATATTAAAGGCAACAGATAATCCCTGTTTAAAATAATCGGTTTTAGGAGACTCATGAAGTTAATCAATTGGTTTTTCTCCCATTGTAACTAATCATGGAATCAGTCCATGGAATTTCTACTGTAACAACTACCTGATTTTGCTGAAAATCTCATTTCTTCACTCTGAAATAACAGAAGTGGTGTAGCATAGAAATTAGGTTTTCACCGCAAGGTCAAAGTTTAACTTCTTCAGCAGCCATAATGACCCAAATCATTCTAATGATAGAATATAGGCAATTTTCCCAAAAGCATGCTAAAGTTTGGCTTAAGTTAAGTTTTGGATGAATCACCTTGCATAATTCAATACTGCTTTTTGTTCAGAGAAAGATTAGGATGTTTTTGCTTGAAAGAAAACCCATGAATAATCATAAAGAAAGATGAAATACCTTTTCAACCCTCTCCGAGTGGAACTTCCTCCAGCTCAGAGCTGAGATGGCTTTGCTCAGCAGTCAGTCTGAATCCAGACTTCAGTCTCTGCATTCTATGTGGCTCAAGGGGAAAATGACTATTTAGGCGTTCCATGTTTCAAGTCCTCTTTTAGGACAAGGAGCCTATCCTTCCCCACAGCCTCCCACTTTTAAAGAGGTGGGAGAAGACACAAAAATCCTTCACTATACACAAACAAATTTGGAGCAGGAATTATAATCTTTAAAGTTAAAGTACTCACAACACCAAAGGGTGTCTTTTCATCCTCTTTAAATCCGTTTTATAATTTCAGTTACTATGACAACATGATGCAACTCTTTATTTCCATGACAATCTGACACAACTTTCAAAAAACAGTAAGTGCTGTTTTTACTCTGTTTTTCAATTGCTCCCAAGGAAACAAGCTGTTATTTACTTGTGTGATGAAACCTGTACTATACCATAATGGATTTTATGTCAGGAAAAGTGAAACTCAATTATGGTGGAAACTGGTAAGAAAAAAATGTAACTTTAAATTTATTCCTCACAAAACCTTCTTAAAGGACAATTTTTATACTGCTTCCCTCTTTATCCAGTTCTAAGTTGGAATGAATAGCTATCTTTTGCATTTTCCTATAGTAACAACTTCTGTATCACTTCAGGAAAATGTTCATACAAATCAAGAACATTTCACCCTAAGATATGCTAAGGACATTTTACAATTATATTGTGACTGTGACATAAATGAGAGAACCACTCCAGTCTTTTGCAGAATTTAATGGAATATGAATCAGTGAAATTAGTTTAGAGCCAAATCAAGATAATTACCTTTAGTATATGACTTTGGAAAACTGAGACACTTAGGTAGATAATCCACTTAAAATAAATATGCTTAAAGAAACACTGTTTCTCTTATTTATTAGGATAACTTTAAGAAAGGCGTTTCATTGGAAGTCTTCTTTCTCTAGATAATTGGTTTAAATCTCTAATTCTCAGTGATACTATAAAGTGGGACTCTGATTTGGTGGTATTCCTGTTTAAGCTAAGACTCTCATATTCAGTAAAATTAAAGAACATTTTCCATTTTTATGTGAAGACACAAATGTTCATTTCTGAAACTAGTTACTGTGTATTTGGAGAAAAAACAAAACTGGATAAATGTACTTTTCAAACATGTACCAATTTTACTGTATTTCTATTAATAGGAAAATTATAGAAAATAAACTAGTCAGAAAAGGGCCTATTTGTTTATATATACATATGTATATGCAGCTTATATGTATATATATATATATGAATAGATAGATAGATAGATAGATAGATAGATAGATAGATAGATAGATAGATTGACAGAAAGATAGTCTTTTTGTGGTTGCAAAGAATTGGAAATCTAAGTGATACTCATTAATTGGGAAATAGCTTAACAAGTTATGGTATATGACTGCGATGGAATATTCTAGCACTATGAGAAATGACAAGCAGGATGGTTTTAGAAAAATCTGGGAAGATGTATATGAATTCATGCAAAGTGAAGTGAGCAGAACTGGGAGAACATTGTACAAAGTAATGTCAATATAGTAAGAATGATCAACTGTGAAAGATAGCTCTCCTGTGTGATAAATGAAGTTCTCTGAAAGATGTATATTTATATAATAATATTTTATTAAACAACTGCTCAAGATTTTGAAACTAGCCAGCAGATTCCCTATACATCTAAATAGGCCCACCTGAGACATGAGCAAGAGCAGCTGAGCCAGCAGGCATGGAGAGAAAATAGCCCTACTTCCTGTCCCTGAGGCTAAATATATATTTCTGGTGATGTAATAATCCAGTCACTTTCCAGCACATCCTAAGAAGTTTCTTACTGGACAGCAGCCACAAAGGAAATGAACTCAAGAGACTTCCTCTCAGGATGTGGCGGGTCTTTCAAGACTCCAGGTCAATCCAACCTTTGGTGGAGCTTCCAACATGGTGTCTTCATAGCTAACTGTTAATAATAGCTAATCATCACAGAAGAGGTCTTGTTTACAGATAAATAAGGAGAAGGTCTCTACGAGGCAGGTTTTTATATTTAGACAAAAGAAGGAAGGACCTAATTGTTCCTCAAGGAGAGACAGCTTGAACTTCAACTCTAAAATCAAACTCTTTGAGTTTTAAAATCAAAAGGGTTGTGGGGGGCCCAAGCCAATGATCCAAAACAATTCCAAAATACTTATGATGTTCTCCACCTCCAAAGAAAAAACTGATAAACTCTACATTTAGATTATAGCATAATTTTTTAAAGTTCCTTTATTGTTATTTTATTTTGTGCTTATTTTTGCAACATGGCTAATATGGGAATATGTTTTGCATGACTTCACAAGAATAACTGAAATCAATTTCTTGCCTTCCAAGGGAAGGTAGATGGATGGGAGAGAAGAAAATCTGGAAATCAAATTTTTAAAAAATAATTGTTAAAAAATTTATATGCAATTCAGCAATACTTAATATAATAAAAAGAATTTTTAAAAGAAAATAAACTAGAAACAAAATAAAGACTGTTCTTTAACTATGAAATGGTTATAACAAAAGTATATGTTTTCTAGGGTTATTGTGAAAATCAAATGAGATAATATTTGTAAAAAGTTTAGTACTGTGCCTAGTACAAAGAACATACTTGATAAATGCTTGTGGTGGTGGTGGTGGTAGTAGTCAGAGTAAGGAAGAGACAATTTAACGATGTAATGGATTTTCTCTCTAAAAGAGCATTTTTCTCAAATGTTTATATAATTTCAAAGTGGGTTAAATGAGTTACCATCCGCCTCCAGGAACCTTGAATACAAATAAGTACAAAGAAATGATGAAATGCAAAAAATGTAGTGTTTTTTCTTCATTTTAAAGTACTGAAATACAAATTAAATAAAATAAGACAGTTCTATTCTTAATTTGTATAGTTATTAGAAGAATCTAAAATAAATTTATAAAGCAGCCTAAGTAAGTCTTTTAGACTTGTTTCAAAAACATTGCTGTAATCTTCCCTTTTTCATTTTGGATAGAATTTTATATTATTGTCAAAGAAAGAAAACAGCATGGAGTAAAAACCTCTCTTTTATGATAATCTTTTATTCACTAAGTCAAATATCCAAAAGTTTTTCAGGAAATTAAGAATTAGTGTATATAATGATCAAGGAAAAAATGTCTGTCATAGGATTCCCTTACTTCTCACAGGGCTATTCTGAAGAAAGTGGTATGTGAATCTTAAAGTGCTAATAAATGTGAATAATCTTTACTTTGCTCTTAAGGAAACCCCCCCCTCCCGCCCTGTATATATTGACTACTTCTATTTACTATGCTTAACATGCAGAATTCTTACAATCTTTTATTACTTGAGATTTATACCTACAAAAAATGATGAAAGAGAAGAAAGGATTAAGAGTACTTAATAGAAAGCTGGCTTCAGAGTTAATACAATTTATCTTCCAGTCCCACTTCTGACATCCATCTGGCTGTGTGATACTAGATAAGTCAATTCACTTCTCTGTACCCTAAGAGAAAGCCATTTTTGCTGGCTCAGTGTTGACCGGATTCAGAGTAAACTTCACTCTGCCGCTTACTGTAATATCTTAGCCAAGTCAGGTAGATAGGTAGCCTTCTTACCTAAGTTTCCTCATTTATAAAATTAAGGAACTGGACTACATGGATTCTGAAGTCCTTTCAAGATATGGTTCTATAACCTTATGATCCTATAATTAATTGGCATTGACTGAGAAAAAAGAAAAATACTGAAAATATATATAACAACTAAAAAAACATAGCAGTGAAGAACCATTCAGCATTGGACATTATTCTCTATAAAATAATTATTTATGATATATGACCCCAATTCAATTATTTTCAACAAATATTCACTTATCACTCCCTATAGCTAGAATACTATGTTAAATGCCAGCAGACGTGACATGGATTAATTAAAATAGAAGATTACATCATGTCATATCCTATCATAATACCCTATTGAACCTGGAAAGGACCTAACTTAAGACAAATGCAAAATACTATGTGATTTAAAAAGTGAAATGATTTCTGAATATAGGGATCAAGTGAAGTTTCATAGGAGAGGCAGCATTGAGTTGGATTTTGAATGTGTTTATATCAGAAACAGAAATATTGAAATATGATCAGAAAACTTTTAAAATTCAGGTAAAACATTCCCTTCAGAATATTTAAAATGTTTAAAAAGTGGTACAAAAACAAGTCAACTTCCTTTTTCTGCATTTTAAAAAAATAGCTAATACTTCATGTACTAATCATGATGGATTAATATATGAAGACAGGTTTTTTTTTAACCCAGTGAGGATGCAATGTGATATGTCTAATACTAAAAGATTAACAACACTAGGTGTATAGAAATGTAAAGTTTGGGACAGCTAGATGGCTCAGTGAATAGACAGCAAGGCCTAGAAATGGGAAGTCCTGGGTTCATTTCTAGCCTTAGACATTCCCCAGCTCTGTGACATTGGACAAGTCACTACCCCAACTGCTTAGTCCTTACCACTTCCCTGCTTGGGAACTGATACCCAGCATTGTTTCTAAGACAGAAGGTAAGGGTTTAAAAAAAATAAGAAATGCTAGGATGTCAAATTTAAAGAGCATTATTTTGCAGTCCTTAATACTGATTGCTTGACTAATTTACACGGGATAGCTCTTTAATCCAAAATAACATAATCAATGAAATTTACTTGTTTGAAAAATTACATCAATGCTACATATTGCTAGTAATTTTACAAATCAAGCCGTTTTCTAATAATTTCATAAAAACATTTACAAACATCAGAAGAAATTCATTAGAGACTTCCTTAAACTGGGTGAGCTCCTTAGTTATATTTTTAATCCATAAATAATGAAAAGTCCTTAATAATCTTCTGAAATAAAGAAAGTACAATATAAACAACAAAATGATACCCATCAAGTAAATACTATTAATAATATTTTGCATTTTGCTAGTTCCTTTAATCCAAAGATCAAAGAATTTTACTTACAAATGCTAATAAAGCCACAAGGGGTTACTGAGATATTATAAGACCCATTTTACAGATAAACAAGCTACAGAAGAGATTAAAAGCATTTTTACACAATCATTAGACAGTTAGAGAGAGGACATGCACTTTGGTTGCCAAAATGTATAATCATTTTATGGAATGCATGCCAACCAAAGATAGTTCATTCTCTTTACCAATGAAATTTTTCTTTATAAAATGCCATAAGATCATTGGAGGAGAAAATGAGAGAACAAATGAGTTAACATGTTAATGATATTTAAATGATGTATAATCTCATTCTAGTATAGAGGATCCTTTCTGCTTCTATGTGTGGTGGGTAGCATACTCATCTTAGAATTCAAAGGTTGTCACTTCATTTATCAGAGAAAAGAGTTTTCTTGTATCCAGACCAACCAGTAGCTAACAATGCTGTAAAGCGTGCTAGATCTGAAATCAAGAGAACTGGGATCAAGTCTCATTTCTACAACTTACTAGAAATGTAAACATGGGCCAGTCATTTTAACCACTCTGTCTCAACTTCTTCGTTTGTAAAAACATGCTTTATAGCCTTTCAAAAATTCTTATTTTATTCATAGTTTCAGTTATATGATGCAAGAGAGGGGAGGAATAGCTGTCTAACAATTAGAGCTGTCCAAGAGTGGAATGGCATGCCTCAGGATGTAATTGGGTCCCCATCTCTGGAAGGCTTTAATCAGAGGCTGGATGCCCATTTGGTGGTTATGTTATAAAACATATTTTCCATCAGATACTGATTAGAGTCCATGCCCTCTGACATCCCCTCCAACCTTGATGTTTTGTGATTCTATGAATCAGTACAGAAGAACCAGCCCATTCTTTCCTTCTGTCCCTACTTCAAGGGCATCCTTGCACATGATTGAATGCAAACAACAGCTGGTAAAAGGAAATTTTCAACATCTTTCCTTTCCTCCCCTCAACCTGCCTTAGAGACTCTAAATTGGAAGTATATTATATCTCAGGTTTCACTTATAAACAAATAGAAACAGCAACAGTTCAAAGTGGCTATAGAACAAGGAGCTCTAATCAGAACCACAGCCCGAAGTGTCTCTTGAAACAAGTAGTTTTCTTTAGTAATGGAGTCAGTATGTCTGACGTTTTCTGGAGAATTTCTTGGGGTTGAGGGCCTGGGAGAGGAAATGTTGCTTTATTTTCCATTTTTTATGTAGTATTTACTTATTTTTTGTTTTAGCTGAAAAGAGTGTGAGAAATTACTGTATTTGCTTGCTGTCTGAAATAATAAAACTGAGATGTGTTAAGATAGTTTCAAGTAAATTGGAAGGAGTATGAGCAACTGGGGTATGATACAGGAGGTTGTTTGGAAAACATGGCTGTGACATATAGCAGAGAAAAGACTAAGTCTGAATTCTTTTAAACACTTACCTAAACAATTTCTAGGTCATCCCTACATTATTGCAAAACATTCAGGGAAGGGATTGGCTTATTCGGACTTATTATGGTTTAATGTAGTTGTCTATGATAGAAATACCTAACAAAATATTAACCTTTGATTATGTTGTATCCTTTTACAGGATCCTCTAAGAAACTTTATGCTAAACCAATGATTTCTACTAGATTTAATTCCAAGGAAGTAGTAATATTAGTATTTATGTGTGTGAACATGCATATATAAACATATACATATATTCATGCACATATATGTATGCATACATATGTGTGTAGACACATTTATATATAGGTATAAAGGCATATGTATAACCTATAAACACTGGGGCAAAATTAGGAGTTCAGCTCTTTACTTCATCAAAATTACTATAGCTATTCTCTATAGTTCAAGGGATTAATTGCAAAAGTATACATTCTCCAGCCACAACAGCAGCAGCGGCAGTGACCCCAGAAAAACAAAATGTCTCAAATCTTATACTATGGTGGCAAAACAGACAGAAGAAGGTATGAAGCAGTCCCCCAGCCAAGAAAAGCATGGAGAGACCGCGAGGAGGATTCATCTCACTGGGATAAAAAGAAAGAGTGCTGAACAAGCCTCAGCTGAATTCCAACATGATACAGCACAAGTCTCAGCAGGGTAAGATTGGAAACCAATGCAATACAGAACAAGCAGCAGTGGGATGAAAGTGGTCCTTCAGAGATTAGGTAAAACCCAGCACAGGCAGCAGTGGGAGGAATTCAGTCCCCAAAAGACAAGCCTTGGCATGACTGGGTAGAACTCAACAACTTCAGTCCTTCACATAGGCCAACTAGGCCACCTCTGCAGAGTGCTCAATCTGAGACTGAGAGAGCTGAACATCATGATCCCAGGTAGGGTGTAAGCATGGGACAGTACTCCCTCCTACCCAGGAACAGAGGAAAGCCTCAGCCTATTGACATAATCAAGGGAAAAAATAATCTCAAAATGAACAAAGACTGAAGTAAACACTTCACTAAAAAAAGGAAATATAATACCTTAAACAGGAAAATAACTCCCTAAAAATTAGAATTGGACAAATGGAAGCCAATCACTTCATAAAAAAGCAGGAAAAAATTCAAAAGATTGAAAAAAATAGAAGCAAGGATGTATTCTGATGCCCTGAAACAGATTCCAATGATGAAAGCTTTTGGTAATGTCTCATTTTCCTGCTTAAAGCAAAGCAATTTCATATCTTGTGAAGGGCTTCAAACTGCAAGTATGCTCTTCTAGGTCTTGGAGGAGAAACAAAGTTTTTAAAAGACATAAACTCTGCCCTCATGCAGTTAAAGTCTAGTAGATAGATAAGACAGAAATGCAGGTGACTATAGAATTAACTGATTATAAAATAAAACATTTTCTGGTAAGTGCATTAGAAAGGTATAAAACAGCTCCGTGAGGTCCAGTAGGGATAGTCCTTAAATCCAAAGGTGTGTTTTATAAATATATTAAATGAAAAAGATTGCTTGTACATCTATTATACATGAAAGAGAACTAATTTCCCCTTAAGGTCAAACAAATGCAAAAAAAGAAAGTCTATTCTACATTCCGAAAATACATATTTCCTACATGATATTGCCATACTGAAGAAATAGGAAAGCTCCAAAGATGCCAGATTTAAGCTTACTTACATTACATTCATATCTTTATCTTTAGTTTGAAGAGTGCTTTCAAAAGCATTATATAATTTAATACCCCCCAATTATATTGTGTTAGAGCCTTGGAAGACATGCTTGCTCTTGTCCAGCTGCTTTCCTCCCTATAAAAGACTCCATCTCTTGAGATACTTCAATGTGATAAGGAATATGTTAGAAAACCAAGTAAAAATGCACCAAGAATGTAGGAAAAATCGATTTTGAATCAACTATTCAAAAGCTCAATCAATATAGAAAATGAACCATTTTGTAATCTAAAGAAATCCTACTGTAGGTTTTCTCAAACAAGATAGATAAGATTCAATAAAAAGAGAATTAAATAAAAACAATATTAAGTTTTTTGGAAGTTTGTGTTGTCAATAGGCATTTTTCTTAAACTATCTGGTTAGTCACTTGGAAGATTCACAATATGTTAGCCAACCTAAACGATAGTTTGTTTCTGTGTAAGATCCTGATCACCATCACAACCACCAAAATTTACTTTTCTTGTGAAAAAGAATATAATTTTACTATTATTTTTTAGGATATTACATCTGAATATTTCCTAGAAATACTGAAAATTAGAGAAAGATTGCAAATAGAACTGACAGAATTCCAACAGCCAGTCCTATCATCCTGTCACCTCCAAGGAAAACACAAACAAAATTCAAGTCTTCCAAATACTACTATCAAGCTTCAATAATACAGAGACAAAGAGATGACCCTTAAAAAATTCATTCAATTAGCTGTTCTGTAGTCATCATTCTCATCCTCATGACTTTCCTATCAAACTCATGAACTAAGCCCTGGCTCTCTTGGTTCTGATTAGTGAGTTTTTACCTTTACTTTACTGAGTCCAGTCCTCTTCATCACATCCAGAAGATCTCTCACTTTGACTCTGAGACTTTTCCTCTCTTCTCTGCTATTATGCTTTTATTTGTTGTCTTCCCTCATTAGCTTGTAAATGTTGAGAGTATGGACTGTCCAGCTATCTTGTATTTCTATCCCTTTTCTATTCCATTCTATGCAGTACCTGGCTCTTTAACAAGAATAGTAACTAATAGTGAGCACTTTATTAGCAAACATTTATTAAGAATTTACCATGTGTTGGGGAGAAACATGAAAATTAAGTAATTCTTGTCCTCAAGAACCTTACATTCTATGGAAGGATGCCACAATAAGTAAATTCAAGACAAGTAGAGGAAGAAAAAAATGCACTGACAATAAGGGATGAGGATGAGGAATCAGAAAAACAATACAATGTAGTACCTAAAGCTAAAGATTGTAAGAGGCAGAGTTCCTCACATATGTTTGATTCATCATTTAAATATGTCATTTGTGATTTCAGATAATATACAAATATTTGGGAGTATATTTTCATTTAATGTAGCTTCTCAAAAATGCTCTCTGTATATTTAGTGTTTCAGTATTAATGAAAAAATTCCACTTCTAAAATTTGGGTTAGGACAAACCTCTTGACTTCAAATCAGGATCAATATTATTTAATGACATTTAAATGTGGCACCTTGGAAATGATGCTTTGACTCATAAGGAAACTTTCTTTGCCTCATTTTCGAATTTTGGTTGAGCCACTACAAATAAATTACCACAATTCATAATGCAGATATTGCTCGATTTAAAAAGGCATTGATTTATATGACATGTAATTTTTTAATGTGCAGTAACTTGTTTTATGTTTGTCAAGATTTGATATGTTTAAAATATTTGGAGGGTAAAACGTTTAAAATCCTAGAAAGTAGGGCCAGCAAAAAGAAACCTAGATTTCACTGTATGGAAATACTTTAAACTTTGCAAGGCAATACTTGAGAATTAAATAAGTAACAGGGAATATACTCTAGCAAGAGATGTGGAGGCCCATCTCTAACATCTAACTGACATATTATAAGTTGCCGTTAATATGGAAAAATGCATGTCAATGTATTATACATCCCAATGAAATTTCCCTCAATTTTTTTAAGTACAGAGATGATGGGTGGAGGAAGTCAATAAAATATGAAAATGAATTGGCTGTTTGCCAGTCAGGAATAATCTAAGAGGCGCAGGAACTGATAAACCTTAGATAACTAATTAGCTAAATTTCTGAAGCCAGAAGGCAATCTCAATGATGCCACAGTTTTTGTTTCTGGTTTGCTGTAGAGGCAAAATGCAAAAGGTTGTTTGGCAGAGTCGGATACAATCTAAAATCATGGACACTTCTAAACCTGCAAGAGATTGGAACCCAAAGTTACCTAATTAAAATATTAAGAGCAGCTTACAATATCAACCGAGTTTTAGACCACAAAACAGGGTTGATGTATAATAGTACCTCACAACACAGCATGAGTTCAAATCTCTAAATCTGAAGAGAGTCAAATGGTTTTAGACAAATAGCATTAGAGTCAAGTAGCCATCTTAAACCTTTTAATTGATGACTCTTTAAATTGGCATATTATTTTGTATAATATAATAATGGAGTATATAAATTGATTGGCATCAAGCTACTTATTAAAATATAACCATCCCACTCTATCTGGTGGCATTACCTATATGTAAAGCAGAAACCTTTAAATGAATATTTCAGGTTTAAAAGAATGTGTTCAGATAACTCACCAATATTTCAGCGAGGGGAAAATGTTGCCCATGAGGGTAAAAAATGAACTATTATAGGAAAAAAATAAGCCTTTACATGAAATTGAGTATTAAATTGATAAAAAAGAATTTGTCATTTTCTTTGTCTTATTCTAGGAGTATAGCTCTTTACAGAAATTGTAGGTGGAATTAAAACCATTATAAGTTTAAATGGTATGAAACAGGTTTAACTGGCCTTGAATTACAGCCAAAGATGAGGTATGGTATCACATATCAGAAGACCAAAAGTTAAAATAAAGACTAAAACCTAGTAGATTCTGAAGCTAGAGGATCTGGACCAGATTATCTCTTGAAGTTTCTTCCAGTTCCAGAATCAATTGAAAATACCATAATTAGAGGTGACTGCAAAATGAAGAGGTAAAAATAACTTGAAGGGAGGAACATCTCCTCCATTTATTAGAAAAGATATAAGTTGTCAGCACGTGCTTTTCACCAGCTCTTTGATTGATTCTGGAATTGTTTCTGAAATGATAGAAAAGGATGAACATTCCTTTCTCAACACAGCAAAGCTGTAATTTATACCACTAACTTATTATAGCATTGGAAAACATGTTTTCCCCTTATTTGGTAGTAACCAGAACATGGAAGAAAAAAATGCTCTCTTACTATAGTCAACAGATATAATCCTTAATTTTCATGATAAAAATAAGCAATCAAATTGTATACTGAAAGCCAGGGTGGCATAACACACAAAGGGAATTCCTAAGCCAACTTTCACAAGGCAAAAGGGGAGAATCAAGGACCTAATATATTCTCAACTGTAGAAAACACTGTTAGAATATTAAGGAGCTGAAAAAGATATTTCCTCTGAAAATTATTAATAAAATGATACAAAAGTAAAATTAAGCTATTATAGTGTTTCCAGGTGTGTTTATGAAGAATAGGGTTTGTACACATTAAAGATGTAAATAAAATTGATAGGAATTACCTTTTTTAAGCATTTGAATGATGTGTAGGAAATCTGGAGACTAAAGACCTGTTCAAATACAGACTTTGCTATTCTTTACTAGCAAGGAAGTAACTTATTTTCTCTATTTCAGTTTTTTCATCTCTAAAATGAGAATAGAAATATTTTTATTTGTTGGTTTCCTGACTGTCTCATACAGTGCTGCTGTAAAGAGAGAACTTTGAAAACGATGAATTGCTAATACTAAAGCCCAGCGAAATTAAGACATTCACCCAAAGGCACATAGCAGTAAGCAGAGGAGCTGGGTTATCAACCAGCTCCATTGACTCTGATTCGATGTTCTTTTTACTACATTGTGACAAATGGGATTACTTCCTAAAAAGCAGAGCTATCAAAAAGGTGAATAGGCTACCTTTATTTCCCACTCACTAGAAAACACTAGTTAAGACTGGATGTCCATATGATAGGAATGTTATAGAAGGAATTCTGGGTCACATATAGTTGGACTTTGTATCTTCCAAATTTGAAATTATATAATAGATGTGGAAGTGATGTGGCCAAAATGACATACTAGGATTATAGACAGGTCACTCTTTAAATATATATTCTCCAGTTCCAAATTCAGAATTCTTTCCACTATAACATTAAATATTTTAAAGTTATCATGTATTGTGAATATATGTTCCACAGCACTTGGGCAGTGACCATTCTGTTTCCTAGTGATAATCTAGGTCAGCAGAGTATTAACTTTTGCAATTGGTTCTCTTGGCAGCCACTCCTTATAGAATATAGTCGTGGAAAAGAAACATTAAACCAAAAGAACCTGAGGACTTTCTTTTGTACTGAGTTAAAAGATTTGTAAAAGAACAGAAAATTATTTCAACTCAGTTAACAAGCTAACACCGCAGATCACAGCTCATGAATCACCTAATTATAAGAGTAAAAAAAGCAGTATCTTAACCTATGATATTAACAAACTAGCAGATGTAGGTGGTGCAGTGGATAGGGCTCTGGGGCTGGAGTCATGAAGACCTAAGTTAAAATCTGGCTTCACACACTAAACCCTATTTGCCTCCGTTTCCTCATCTATAAAATGACCTGGAGAAGGAAAATAGCAAAACACTGCAATATTTTTGCCAACAAAACCCCAAAATGGAGTCACAGAGTCAGACATGATTGAAACGACGATGACATTGAAAGCCTGATTTTTTTGGATAGATTATGCTATTCTTCCAATCTTATAATATGTCAGGGATGCTTCAAGGCTTTTGCAAAGGAAAAAATAAAATCTTCTTGAATGGTGATGAAAATATTTAAATATATCAGAGTTGGCTATCTTTTCGTCAACAGTTATAAGTTTTCCAGTTCACACAAAATCTGAAATCCTACAAAATGTGATCATAAAAATCACGTGATTCAATTCCATTGGCAAGGTCCCACTTAATGAGTGAAAATAAGCTGGTTTCAACACCATTATATTATGCTTAAATCTGATAATGAGTAAAAAAAAAAGAATTAACTAAAGGCAATAATGAATTATGCATTGAATTTTGCCATTGTTACAATTTTCTCCAATTTTCTTAGAAAGTATCCATGATAAAAAGCATATGTAATTAAATAATCTATCACATACACATAGATATCTCTCACTAAAGTATATGACTCCCACTATGCCATACTTGAACAAAACAAAAACCATCCTGAAACAAAGCTACTGTTAACATAGTTTCATTGATTGTGTGGAGAGTGACAAATTATAACGCTTTCCAGTCATAGGTTTTTACCTCACTGTGAAATTAATGCAGTGAGATTTTTAACATACCTGTGCTCTTACCTGCAGAGTTAGTTATGACACTGGAAAGAGACATTGTACTAAAAATTGTTTAAAGGTGTGACACCAACATGAATTTTTCCAGTCTTTTGAAAGTTACCCAAAATGTTTCATTAAAAAAAATTGTTTTGGCTGAGGTTTATGTTGTGTTGTTGCTATTGCTGTCTTTGAGGAGCAAGTGGGTAAAGGGTTATTTTTATTACGAGTCAGAGAGCAAACTAGTTTCTAATACTTATTCCTACCATTCTATGCAAAATCCCCCTCTATTGGTCTGCCCACCATCTCATATCTTTGTGAGTACAAATATCTAAATTCTCTAGAAGAAAATCTAGAACTATGTCTAAAACTTTTGCTGAAAGTGACTTCTAAAACACTAGGTAAGACTGCCCCTTTCTGATATGAAAATAACACCTTGAATGCTCTTGAGCAAATTTAATGAAATCTTGGTTTAGACCTACATCCTTTCTGATAATGTGCTTTATAAAGCATTTTAAAATAAAATATAGATTAAAATATTTTTGAGTAAATAAAAACTCTTGCATATTTATCCTGGCCTTTAAAATGCAGAAATAATTTCTAATTCTCATTGAAATAGGGTTACCTCTCCATATTCCTATTTACAACTTAGTTGATTTATTTGGTATCACTCAAATTAATAGTTACCTACCTAAAAAAAAGAAAAATCAAAGGAAAAAAGCATGAAAGATGCTAAAATATGCCTTTAACGTAAATGGAAGATGAAGAAAAGTAGGGACAGATTCTGAAATAGTTTTCCTTGAGGAATAAATTACTGATTGTAAACTACAAATTTGAGGCATATACATAACCCCCCCCCAAAGACATTTTATGCTCTCTTTGCCAAGAAATATAAGAAATTAAATTCTGAGATGATAGAAGAGAGCTGTTTTTATTGTCAAAAATCATCAAAAGGTATATATCCACCAAACTGATTTTTTGACCTCAGTAACTTTGTTTTATGTCTTTGTGGATCATGCAGTATTGCTGAAATGTATTTAGAGACATCTCACGATTTACAGTTTTATAACCACATGAAGAAGTCAGGAAGCATAACAATTCCCATCACAATATAGGACATGGGGAAGACCACTGAATACTGCATTCATGAGGTCTATGTTCAAATCCTTTGCCTGCTATTTATTGGGTATGTCATCAAAAATAACTAATTACTTCCCTGACAAAAATTTTCCTCATCTGTAAAATGGGTTTATGTTGTAATACTTTCTTAACAGAGATGTGAAGAAAATAGTAGAATATAAATATGAGTAGTTCTTTTTTTTTTATTGGTGCTATTCCAACTGTAGGTCCTTCATGAATCATGTATTATACGCAAAAATCATTTGATTAATGAGTAGAGGAAAGAGACACTTCCTTGGGTACTTCACCCAGTATGATCTCCTGAACTCTAAGTACTTCTCCCAGTGTCTTAAACATTGTTTTGCCATTGTATTATTCCATTATGCAAATTAAAGAACTCTCTTACTTTTTTTAAAAAATAGCTTTTATGTGCAAGAACTTATCTACTGGGGAAGTAATCTCTAAAAATATCTGTGTAGAGGGTGCACACTCAACCTACTAAATACTTATAATAATGTAATTAACTGTATAAGAATAACTTCTAATTAGGCTCAATTTAATTTAAGAGTGCCTGTTTTTAAAATGAATTCCCTAGCTATATCCTATTACCAAAAAAAAAAAAAAAAAAGCCAAATGGTCTTATTTCAACTTCAAAATAGAATCGTAAGAGATTCCTGAAATATTTCTCCCCCCACCCATGTGGAAATTTATAATTTTTATGAACCTCACTTTTGATAATACACATAAATCTAGAATATTAGAATGAAAAAAGCATCTATTCTAACAGCAATAGGAAATTTTATAGCATTAGATGAAACAAGAAAGATCCTAGTCTAAGGGATTCTCTGTTTTCTAAAGAATGCTGGAAAAAAACACCAGCAAAGAAGAAAAACTTGATAATGGCTGATGTTAGAAAAAAATGATTCCTTAGTTTTATCTATCTTATGAGAAAGAGAAATGTGAGCTGAAAACTCTTAGAAGCTGCACTCATTTCTATTCACCAAGAATTGTTCTACTGTCTGTCTGCAAATAAATCTCCTCAGTAAATAGCTCCAAGGTTGAGCTAAAGAATATTGTATGGATCAAAGAATTCATGTCTTCCTGTGTAAAGTGAACAGGCCGCAAGCTCACTTGTTTGTCTAAAACAATTAGAGACTATATGAAAAGGAGGGGGCTGGGACAAATATGTTACAGCTGATTTTACTTTGCAAAAAAATTTAAGGGGGGGGTGCTCCAAATTAATAACTGGTCAGGGCTCCCAAACAGTCTAATCTTTGTCAATTGGTGCCAAATTATGCACAGTGCTGCCAATTCTGGCTGTCTAACAAATCAGGAACCGTGTACATTACTGCTAGGCTGAAGTCTGATTGATTCTGGTCATTATTTGGGCTGATCTCATTTTCACACATGGAATTAATATGTGGGCCAGATGTTCATTTGCCGAGAAGCACTGAAACTACTCATCTACACGCAACTTTATCCTGGACCACAGCACCATGGCCCCATTGCCTCTCTTCTCCAATACAAAGCTTCACACAGTACAGAATCTATAAAACATTCAGCTAATATTTCTGTCAGCTGAATGACTTTTACAGTACTATATAAAGTTGACAGATAATACATGCCAGTCCTAATTTGAGATAGACCTTTCTTTGGGGACCTCAACCATTGAACAAGCAAACAGATTGAGAAGTAACATTTATTACAACACATAAATCATTTTCCTACAGCTACTACGGGTCTGGCCTGAGGGTGAAACTTCTGCATTGCCTATGAATCCTAATACACTGGCAAAGTTACTAAATTGAATTGTCATTTGACCATTGGCTCATAGAGAGGATTTCCTAAAAGTTCTTGGGAGCAATTTACTGTAGTACTTACTTCTTTATTTTCTAAGTTAGAAAAAATGCTAATAATTGGCCTTTCTTAGAAAAAGGCCCCAAATTACTTTCTAATAATTTTTATTTATCAATTAAAATTACTTTAGTTGAAAAAAAATCCCATTTTACCTTCAGCAGAAATTGATTCATTGTTAAAGAGTTGATCTATTAGACTTATTATACAGATGCCCAACTAAGTTTTGAAGCAGAACACAGATAAAACTTTTTTAGCTCAAGTAAAATATTTGTAACTAAGGCTAAATTACATCCTTTTAATATTGACAGCTCCTCTTACTATCCTGGGACCTTAAGCTTTACAAAGTATTTTCTTTGAAATACTTCTGTGTTGTAGGCTGTAAAAGTGTTATTAACATTTTACAGATGAAATTGGAACGGGGAGACAAAATAACTTATTTGATGGCACAATGGTGAAATTATCATGGAATCCAGCTTTGCTAATTCTAGTCAGAATAGTTTAAATTCTATATATGACTAGGTTGATAAATTGAGTTTATTCTTCATTCTAATGGTTTTCTATAATGTTATTTGCTTTTTTTAAAAAAAGGTAGATTATCCAGGACAATGATTCCGAATTTTGGATCCATCTGTTTTCTCTGACTCCACTGCCATTTTGGCCTCATAATTGCATTTAGTCTTGTCCTGGATTGCTTGAGTCTATTCCAAAGGATGTCTGTTTTTCATCAGGTAACGACCATTAAATTTGGCTGCATTTCCTTCTAAATCTTGTTGACTGGCACAAGAAACAGAAGCCATAAACCTTTTTTTTTTTTTTTTGGAGTTTTGTGATTGTGTCTGAACCAAGACCTTTGGCAGTGGTCAACAATTTTAGTTGCAATACTGAAAGACAGCCCTGTTTACAATAGTCTTATTTTAGAAGTTAGTCTAATTTTCCCTCCATCATTTATACCCCTGGAATACTCAAATGAATCAGTTACTATAAAGCTATAAAGTTCCATGTTTGCTTTGAAGATGAGAATCTTTGTGTGTATGCAAGTGTGAGTACAAAGACGTGTCCTTCTAGAATTCATCTTTTTACTTCCTTTGGAATAAAAAGAAATAACTTCATCAAATGTCCTCATACATTTTAGAATTCCTCAATTGATGACATTAAAATTTCAACAAAATATTTGTTCTTTGATTATGGCACAGGGCAAATTATTCCACCAGCATAGACTTCGTTTTTTAATCTTTTAAACAAGGAACCTGAATCCCAAAGGTGACTCATGTTAAAAATTGTAAGATTTAATACAAGATATAGAATCCTGGAGTCTCTAAAATCTTGCTTGTTTTTCCAAATTTTCTACTACTTTCCTAGATGAATTTTACTATGAGAAAAATTGACATCCTTCTTTCCAATATGTTCATTTCTGATTCTATGCCTCTGTACACATCATTTCCCATGCATAAAATGGCCTTATCAGTTTAGCGTCTTTATCATTTCCTCCTTTCAAAGCACATCTCAAGTCAAACATCTACGGAGACTACATTGATCATTCTTTCCTCTCAACATTTTTTAGTATTTTGTGTGTGTGTGTGTGGGTAGTTTTGGATCCATTTGGAAATTTTGAAAAGGCTTTGAACTCCTTGGAATATGGGTTTTAAAGGCATAAAATAAAATGCATAGGATTAAAAAAGAAATCAATTATATTGAAATATAGTTATCAAAGGAAAAATTTAAGCCATGGAATCTAGGTTAGGAACTCTTGCATGTAGCACATGCTATATCCTACATTAATAATTATCCTTCTATATTTATGCTCTATTAGTCCCACCTCCCATCCCCCTGGCCTTCTGAATGCAGGATTAATGTCTTATTCACTTTGTTTTTCCAGCATCTAAAACAGAAATCTGTACATAAGTAGAATTTACTACATATTTATTAGTGAGTAAGAAAAAGGGGCAATAAAAAACAATATAGTAAGGTTTTCTTGATCTAGATTTATCTGAAATCTTTTGGTTTGGTGGAAATTAATTCTGGGGATGTCAGACACATTTATGTTCAGGTTTAATTACAATGTCATATTCAAAAACCAAGTTATTAAACTCACTGTTATCCAATATTCTATTATTCTCTTCTATTAACCTGGAAATAGCTACGGTAAAATGGTCATGACCTTGAGTGATTCTAAGATTCTGGAATGTCCTGGGTATTTGCAAAGATTTAATTGTGTTGTTTTATTTTAGTGTTAAATACATTCAGTCATATTCTAAATGACAGAAAATTGTTGCTAGTGTATATCTATGTATAGTACACACAGAATTCTTTAAAAGCCAGAATTTTTTTTAGCCAGACCACCCACCCCCATTCTGCAGTCAAACAGAATAGTAAAGTTTTAACTGTAAAAAATGATTTCTGGATAGTCTACTGTTTCAGATTATGCATGCCCTTACTATCATCCTTAGTGCAAAAGTTGAGAGAAATCATTGACTATAATATAATTATTTTGGACAGATGGGTCTCTGCTGTATTACTGCAAATCCCTGTCCTAAACTTTTTCTTCTTTTAACATAACTTTTTAACACCCTGCTGACCACATATTTTACAGTAAGAAATATTTCACTCTCCATACTGATTACAACATGATTACAGAATTATTAGGCGAAAAGCATGTAAAAAGGGAAAAGTACTGGACATATTTGGAGACTCAGCTTTGAGTCTCAACCCACTTTATAGCTCTGGGAGCATGAGTAGCTGAATAACTTATTTGATCCTCATCTGTAAAATGGGGATAATAATATTTGCCCTTCCTCCTTCACAGTGCTAGCTGATATGGCAAAAAGAACTTTGTTATATATAGTACTTTCTTGTTATTTCCTCCCTCAAAAACCCTACCATCATTCCAAGCTCAGCTCAAGCACCTTTTCCCATAGTAAGCTTATTCTGATCCTCTCGATGTATTCAGTTGCTAATGGCCGTCCTCTAATGATGCTGTACTTATTTTATACATCATTTATGTTTACTTTGCTTTGTTCATGCTCTTTTCTCCCAATGAAATGCACACTTCTTGAGGATAGAGATTTCCTTTTTTGGTTTCTTTCCTGGGTGCTTGTCAAATAAATGATAAAAACAATATCTAACTGTGAGCTGTTATTATTTATTTGGCTTGGCAATTGACATGAATTTTATTTTGTTACATTTAACTTAGGCTAGTTGGCTCAGGTAAATAAAGCATAAGGCAATTGAGGAGGGTATTAGAGGCTGATGCCAGTAGCCTTTTGGTCTACTTAAGCTAATGAATCAATCCATCAATCAACTGAATTCAATAGAGAGTGGGTAACACAGCTGTGAACCAGATCCAGTTATAACCTTGATGTCATCTGCACTGTTCCAAATATCTTATGTAGTGATAATGGTCTGTTCACAACTGGTGCAGGACAGAAATATTGTTCTTTCTTATCTCACTCTAGGGGCAACTATACCTATGTGTCTACTAAGAAAAGATCTTCTAGGCTGTAAACAATGGTTAATCAGCTAATTAATTTCAAAGTGCAGTTATAACAAGCAATAACTTACCTCGAAGCTCACTAAGAAAAGCAATAAGCAGTTCTCCCTTAACTCATTTCAAGGTCTAATGACCATTTTTCTTCTTTTTCACCTCTCTCCCATCTTCAATAATCATGTCCTTTACTCTTCCACTCCCTCTGTCTTCCTCTATTTCTCTACTCTTTCCTTAGCCCCCTCTCCATAAATTTAATTAAAGGATCATAGATTTAAATCAGGAGTGAATCAGAGTCATTGAAGCAAACCTCATTTTACAGATAAGGAAACTGAAGCACAAGGTCAGAGTCCCACAGCTAGTCAGTGTATGAACTGCAATATGGACAAGACTAAGGTCTTCTTGACTCCAAATCTAGTCTTATTCATTAGAATAAATAAATGCCTCTCACTGGTCATACATATTTGAAGTATAAAAGATATTAAGTATACTTTAATTATTTTTGCTCTTTGGAATTTATTGCAAAGTTTTGTTCATTATTCTCAATTTAAAAAGAACCATGAAATAGTTTACATTGTTTCCTTCTGAAAGCACATAAAAACTACACTAAAATGGACATTTCATTTCTGAGTGATTTTCCCCTCACTTTAGATTAAGTGTGTTCTCTGGGAGAAAGGGAGGTAATCATGACATTAGAAAAGAGGCCTAAATTTGTAGTCACATTCTCTGGATTTAATTTTCAAATCTACCAATTAGCAGCTGAATCATGGACAAAAGTGATCCAAGATGAGAAGATACTGAGGGTTTATAATCTGTATTTTGGAGGAATAGGAGGGGAATAATGTGGTATACACATGGATGATATCAGAGATTCCTTGAAATACTAAAGACAAAATAGCAGACACAAATGGTATACATTTTCAAGAGAGAGCTGTTTTGGGAACTAGCACCTAGATGCCTAAGAGGTATTAATTCCCACCCATATCTATAGTGTTTTCAGTCTTACATTCCATAAATTCTGTTTCAAAAGCTTAGAATTCATGACATTTTCATCGCTCCAACAACTTTTTCTAGTTTCAGTATAGATCTGTTAAACAAGTAAGGACCTGAAGATGAAATCAATCCTCAGTGTCACATGCCTCTTTTTTTCTTTTTTCTTTCTTTCCTTCCTTCTTTGCTTCCATCCTTCCTTCTTTCCTTCCTTCTTTCCTTTCTTTTCTTCCTTTCCTTTCTTTTCTTTCTTTCCTTCCTTTTCTTTCTTTCCTTTCTTTTCTTTCTTTCTTTTCTCCACTTAGTTTCTTTCAGAAAGGACTTTAGGCTTTGCTCCAAATAAGTAATTAACCTACTATAAATCTCCATCTTACTGTGACTACAACATAGTTTCCTAGGTCTGTGATGGCAAACCTATATGTCAGCACTGACACATATAGCCATTTTCAATGACACGTGGCTGCATTCAGAGAACTATGCGGCCGCATGCCGAGGATGAAACATTTACTGTAGTGTAATGCAGATACTCTGTGCACTATAGATGACAATTCTACCTATATTAATTTGCATGTTTTGGTTTATTAAATACAGTTATATATTGTAATTATACATTTTTGTTATTTAAACTATAAATATTACAAAATTATGGTGTTTTTTTCTCGAAGGGACATACCACCCGAGTTATGCTCAGTTTTTTGGCGAATTTGGACACACCAAGCTCAAAAGGTTGCCCATCACTGTCCTAGGCCTTTATCATATGGGCACCACAAGAAACATTAGACTTACATGGATGGCATTGACTCCTCTCCCCAACTCAATTTCCCATTGAGAAGTTTTCATCTTATTGTCATACTTCAGCTTTGACCCTCTTTTTTCTCAATATATTTCTTATATGGGATAAATTACTCCTTTAGACTTCTCATATTTCTAATCTTTCAATCTACAATTTGGCATGAATATCATGTTGCTTTATTTTTATCAATATTAGATAATTTTCTTACTTTAATGATGTCCACTGAGGAAAATTATATATACTTTTAACTCTGCCTCAAACACCAAAGTTATCAGAATTATTTTTCATTGTTAACATCAGGAAATATCATTCAACAAAGCAAAATTCATTTTTGTAGAGCATATATAATATGTCATCACTGATAAACATTTCAACTTTCTCAAGACCTAAAAATTGGGGAGTTACTACAGTTTTATTTTTTTCCCTAAGATTGCTTTTAATCAAGACTACTGATCAGGTTCTTCTGGTCATGTCTTATGCTGAGACTTTATACATCAGTGCTGCAACTAAAATGTGTTTTGGAGAAAGGAAAATAATGATAAATTCTAGGAATAAATAAAAAAACTACATGAGAGCTACAGAAGTGAGGTCAGTGGTTGAAATAAGCATCAGTGGGTATGAAATTTCATTTGTGGTAATGGGATTTAATTTATCAAATGTTTCAAGTAATAACTAGGTCTTCATTTGGGATCTAGAAGCATTTTCTTTCTGAAGCCAAGTTTTATTGTAACGCCATCTGTTTTAGTGGTGATTGATCTTTAATATTAATACCATTTTTTATTTAACTGAATAACTGGAGGTGTGGGATATAGAGAATGTGTCCAGAGCCAACATTCCTATGTTAGGTCCTTTTTTGGCAACTAGCTAAATTTTTCATCCCTAGGTGCTCCAAGTGAGCCTGTTATTTATTATATCTTGTTCCCTTCCTCTCTTCAACTAAAAACTCATTCTCAGTGGCATCAAAGAGACAGAAGCCCAATCCTTTTGAAAAGGAGACTTTTGGGTTCCACCAAAATCCCTAATGTATGTATGCCACAAATTCTATACTAAGCCAAGCAATCACTGACACTGGGCCAAAGAAATAAGAGAACTTAAAGGATTCTTTGATGAACAATTAACTCTTTACCTTTGAATAATAATAATGAAAGACATATACATATTTAAAGGCTCATTTATTTAATTCTGAATGATGAAAAAAGTTGTATATCTATCACACATAAATTTTTTTTTAATTTTTAATTTTTTTAAACCCTTACCTTCCATCTTGGAATCAACACCATGTATTGGTTTCAAGGCAGAAGAGTGGTAAGGGCTAGGCAATGGGGGTCAAGTGACTTGCCCAGGGTCACACAGCTGGGAAGTGTCTGAGGCCAGATTTGAACCTAGGACCTCCCATCTCTAGGCCTGGCTCTCAATCCACTGAGCTACCCAGCTGCCCACCCCCACCCCCAGATAAATTTAAATATGATAAAGTGATAATTATATAGAATGTGGATTCTTGAAAATGTATATGGAAAGATTGTTGAATTTGGAGTCAGAGGAATTATATTTGAATCTTGGCTCGATTATTTATAGCTCTGTAACCTATAGTAAACAGGTAAATTCACTTCTCTGGGTGAGCAATGTCATTTGTAAAATATAATAGAGACAGACGAAATTGGGGGTATTATTATTTTAAAATCTTTATCTACTTCCTCTTTTAAAATTCAGCTTTATTTTATTTTCAAGTATACATTTTTACTTTCCCACATCTTCCTCCCTGCCCCTACATCATACTGAGAAAACAAGAAAAACAAAAACCATTACAAATATGTATAGTCACAACCACTCCTGAATTGCTCTTTTTGAGTGTGTGCGTGTGTCTATGTGTATCAGTCACCTCTCTATCTGAGGTTGGGGAGCATATTTCTTTGTATCTTCTAGAATTGTGGTTGGTCACTGATTTGATCAGAGTTTAGACTAACTAATCTTGAGTCCTTTCATTTCTAAAGCCATGATGCTAAACAATGCTGCTGCAGCAGCCCTTAAGAAATGAAAGAGTTACTTCTTTATTCCTCATCAAGTGGTACCCTTTCTGCCACTCATTAAGATTGTGTAAGGATTTCCATTTAGACATGTCTATTTTCAGGGGTTTATAAGAGCTATAAATTTTGTCTGCAAGCTGAAACTTGGCAAACAAGAACTCAGCATGAGGACATTTTTTTTGCAAAGCCTAAATTTAAAAAAACAGTATGTTCAAATAGTTTTATGCAAGAAGAGGACAAAAAAGGAGAGAAGTTTTGAGGTTTCTGTTGCCTTTTTAAAAAATCTGCATTCCACAGAATCAACTTTGTTTTTGAAAATGAAAATTTACAGAGGATAATTCCAAATTCTGGCCCTAAGCCTTTGCAAATTTAGAAGAAATTAACATAATTTAAAATGGGCTCACTTACAGGGTGCATTCATTGTAGTCAGACTTTTTAAGAATCTTACTAATGCCTTTCTCAATATATATATATGTGTGTGTGTGTGTGTGTGTATATGACACAAGATAATACACTGTAAGGAAATAATTTTTATGAGTGACTGTTGAATGATTTTTAATCATATTTTTTATCAGAGGACATACTGACTCATTACCATTGACTCATTATTCAATGCTTATAAATTTAAACAGACTAATAATTATAACAATAAATAGCTAACATTATATATATATATATACATCTATCTGTATATCTGTATTTGTGTGTGTATATATGTATGTATATGTGCCTATATAGTGCTTGCTATGTTTTAGGATTACACTAAGCAAATATTATCTTAGCCAATCTTCATAGAAACTCTGGAAAGTAGATGCTATTATTTCTGTAAGAAACTGAGGCAAACAGAAATTAAATAACTTTTTCAACTATGTGGAACTAAGGGTTTTGTAAGTGCCTCAGACTAGTTTTGAACTTGGGTCTTCTGACTCCAGATCCATCAACCTATCCACTCTGAAATCTAATTGCCCATGACAATGCATTAATATCTTATAAATATGTCCTAGAAGACAAGGGCCTGGTTCACTATTGCCCTTAGCAGACTTTGAAATAAATAAAAGAATTAAATTAGTACAAGTGAACAGAATACATAAAATTCTTGAGGAAGGGTTTGCCACAACAGCCCATTTATTTTGATTGTTTATTTTCATTAAACTCTGTCCAAAACAATAAAGTGTAGGGATTGGAGTCAGGAAGGCTTGGATTCAAATCCCATCTCTGATACTTATTAGCTATATAGCCATGGGCAAATCTTTTCATCTACAATTTCAGGAAATTTTTGAGTATTTATGAGTTTTATCACATACTAGAAGTTTTCTGTAGACTCTTTGCCCAACTAAATACTGGCCACAGCTCCCTCATGATATTTTTTACTCCTCAGTTTCTCTTTATGTTTTTTTTAACATTCTAAGTGTGAACTAGTTTATCCTTTTTGAATGTTTCATAATTCAATTTGACAAAGGTGTGTTGATTGGCTAATAGGTGACAAAGAACGTACTAGGTGCTAGGATAGATAGGCAGATTTAGAACAGATATGATCTTTGTTCTTGGAGTTTTAAAGGACACAATTCATAGATATAACTAAAAAAATTAGAGAAGTTAACCAAATAAAGTGCTAAATGACACGAGCAAAGGGGTTCACTACTAAGTAGGGCCAAAAGGACCAGGAAGGTGAGGAGAGGCTTTTTGGAGGATATGTAATTTGATCAGAGACAGTGTCAAAAAGTAAGGGGTTGGAGAGGATTGTGAATTGTCTGTTTGGAATGCAAAGTATGAGAAGGGAGAACAATATGAGGTAAGGCAGAATGATACCAGATTATAAGGTGCCTTGAGTACCAGGAAAATGGATTAGAACCTTATATAGCTAGCAAAAGGAAGCCATGAAATTTTTCTGAGTAGCAACACCTCTGAACATTAGGAAGATTAGCTTGGAAGTAGTATTAAAGATTAATTAAAGAGCATATAGAATGGAAAACTTGTTTGAGTACAAATGCAATATCCTAGATGATTGGTAATAAGAAATTATTTGGAAATGGGGGGGAAGGACATTCATAAAAGGTATTGTAAAGCTAGAACAAACAGAATTTAGCAACCAATTGAATATAAGTAGAAGCAAAAGAAAAAGTCAATGGCTTCAAACCTGAGAGAAATGGGAAAATGGTGATGCTACTAACCTTCGAAATTAAGTCATATGGATAAACAGATTTTGTGAGAAAAATAAGTTCCATTTGGGACATGTTTGTAATGCCCTACTACTACTACTACTACTACTACTACTACTACTACTACTACTACTACTACTACTACTACTACTACTACTACTACTACTACAACTACTACCACAAGATATCCTTTAGGTAAATGGAGAGCTGAATCTGGACTTAAGAAGAGAGAGATCAAATTTAAAGATAAAGACAGGTCAGTCATTTGCACGGAAATGGCAGCTAGAGGAATTGGCAATTAAACTTTAAATAATTTTATAACATTCATATTGGGAGTTTATCATTCTTTTCAAAATGAAGCAATTAATAGTTTTGAGAGTTATTTTAATTAACTGACTTTTGTGAAAGTTCTCTAGCTAGTACAAATTCTTACTTCTTTTTCATGACAAGATGTGCATGTTTCTAATTAAAATATGTTATATTAATCAGTGGATAACTTCATAATGTTATAATCGAATTTCTATTACAAGATCTCTATTTTTCACTTAACCACTTAATATCACATTGACACTTATACTACACACCCTGAAAGACATTTCTTCCTTGCAACTCTTTTTTATTTTCTTTTTGCTAAGCAGAAGAATGATAGAGAAATGGCAGGTAGATAGAGAGATTGGCAGCATGGCTTGGAGCTCATGGTCTAGAAGAGCAATGTAGACCTGGTTCTAGACATGATAAGGTAAAGTTGCCTATAAAATTCTAGTGTGATTCCAGGGACAATGTCCAAGTTACTTATGGGAAGAGATGGGCATGAGGACCAGGGTGTAGGCTCTTCGTATTCTGAGTTCAGATTGTTTGAATGTATGTCCACTGAAGTTTTGCTTCAATGGTTTTTCAAGATTTAGAGGAAACTCTGAGTTGTGGAAATCTCATCCTTCCTAGCTGGAGAGGATTCTAGTATGGTTCCAGGGATGAACGACTATGCCTGTCATCTGAGAACTATACTAAATTTGGTGAGAACTATATTAAACTATACTAAAATCACCAAGTAGGTTATGGGTGATTAACTATTTTAAAAAATTGTAATCTATATCAGTGAAAGGAATAGATCAATGAAATCATGGACATCTGTGTTTCTGAAAGATAATTGTAAATGTTATATGTCTCCTACAAGACTGTAAGCAAAGGGAGGGCATGACCATTTTATACTTTTGTATCTCCCCAAGTGTTCAGCAGAGTTTCTTGAATGTAGTCATTAATTCAAAATTGAATTATCACTATATGTTGTACAGTGATAAATACATCTCAGGAACATTATCATTGGTTTTTGAATGAAAAAATTTAGTGGCTGTAACAACACAATTAAAATATTTTCATTCCATAAAATAATGAATTAAACAGAACTAAAATGTTTTTATAGAATTATGTGCTTATAGTCATTAAGATTGCAAGGCTAACAAAAAGAGAATGTGATTTAGGATAGAATGGATTTCTTTGTAATAACCTAGGAGATTATAGTTCTAAATATTTCTAGAAAGCAAAAGCATTATTTGTGTGTCAAACCCTAATACAAAAACAAAGGGAAATACTCTTCTGCCCTGTGGCTATTTCAATTATTTCCACAGGGAAATAGCAGAAAATGTGGGAAAATGGTAACTTCTTTAAATGTAGCTTCAACAATTAGCATATTAATTAAAAATTATGTACAAGTGGGAGTTTTATAATAATATGAACTTTATCCCATATTAGAGCCACTCTCCACTTTAAACATACTGAAAAGCATGACCTGTACTTCTCTACCTATATGTCACATTAATCCCAAGATCTAAAATGTTGTTTCCATTACCTATTCTTGATGAATTTTAATACTAAATATTTCGATCACGAAATAAATTAATGCACCAGATGGACATCAAATACTCACATTTCCATGCTAACATTAGGGATATTTTCTATTTCAAATGTTTCCACTCTTTCTAGAATGAATAGATCTTTTTCACGTAAAGCAACTGAACAACATGAACACACTACTCAAATAAGTAAAATAAACAGATGGGATAATGCTAACCTAAAAGTGCCAGGCACTCAGTTATAGTAAAACTGAGTTGCTATTGATGTGGCTTTTTCTCCAGGGCTCAGGCTATTTCCTGACAAATAATAGATAAGTATAGTCAAGTCAAGAGTAGGATATATGGGCACTCATTTGGATAAAATTCATAAAGTGATTATCTCCTCTTCTGCAAATAGTTAAAGAACTAATTGGTCTATCAGAAAATTACTTTATTGAACTCTTTAGAATAAGAGATAAGATTTGGATAATAATTGTATCTATGACCAATTAATGCCTGTATTTGCAGAAAGTATATTGTTGATATAGAGCCTTTGTAAGAAGCAAACATAGATGCAGAATTTTCAAGACTAGATTAGTTTATGTTAAGTCATGTAATATTCACTCAAAATAGATCTAACTTGTACATTCCATATTCATTAGCTTAAAAATTGGGTATTCTTTTCCATATCATCTTTGTTTTTCATAAATTAAAAAAGAAAGAATATGTAAAGATTATAATAATTCTATTTATCATAAAGTATACTTTTAATTTTTGGCAAGAAATATATTTTGTCTATAGATTACTGTAAGTAATAGGTAGATGAAAATCATTCTAATTCCTGAGATCCTTATCTAGGTTCATTTTCTGTGCACCCACAATCTCATTTTTCTTTGATATAATGTGAACTCTTTGAGCACTTAAGTGATTTTATACAGTACAAGCAAGCCTGTCATTTATCTTTTAAAAATGTTGATTATTTTTCTATTGCATCCAAAAGCACTTCGTTAATACTATTGCCTGCATATTACTGTTCTTTTGAATCTCTATAAACATTCATATTCCTTTAAATTAAATCAGTCTGGAGGAAAAAGCTACAAAATAAAAATCTAAAACCATTTTACTTGATGTGCTACATATGTCAATAGAGTAGATTTTTATAAAAATGATAGTATCGTGGCTATTGTAAATAAATTACGTATAATCTGAATAAACAAGAAAATAGCTTTAAAAATGTTAACTCTTGCCCTTAAATATATTTCTTACTTATCTTTAAATGCTTTTATACCCTTGCTTAATATTTCCAAGAGACACATAATGTTTCCAGAAAGCTTTAAACTAGTGATCTCTTATCTGATTTCATGTAATACAGTAAAGAATGATATATTTTTGCAGTAGTCTTCTAATGATAAGATGGTAACCTCAGAATAGAGAACAAAATCAAAATCCAAGGCATGGAAAACATGAAGATATTTAAAGTTTATTTACTATAACTCTGGCTATTTCCTGTATTAAAAAACCCTAAAAAGAAATACTTTAAAGAATCTTTGAAAGATTAATAACATTTAGTTTAAAACTGATTTGCAAAAGAAAATAATAAAAGTCTAACATCTAATTGGGAAAAAATACTTTCAGAAGTCTCAGTTGTTTTCAAAAGAGTCTTCTGTGAGATGGACTGAGGACTCAGACTTATTCTGGGCCTCTTAGCCAAAACACATACTTGTTAACCTGAATCAAGATTGGTAACCTTCCAGTTGATTTTAAAAAGTAACATTTTCAATCTTTCATATTTAGAATGCCTTCTGAAAATATAACATTGATATCTAGAAGATGCCAAATAAAAATGCCAAAGATTTTAGATGCACAAAACTCTTATTGTCAGTTAGATAGCTTTTCCTTCCTGCATTCTTATTCAAATCATAGGGAAAATGTTATATTGTACAGAAATAGTAAAGGAAAAAAAGGTATTTTTCAAAAGTGGATTTAACAAAACTACTTTTGGGACATGCATATAGTATGTAACCATTTGAGATTTGTAACATTAGTTTGGGGTATGTTGTATTTTAGTTTATTTTTTCTTATAAGAGATGGTATAGCAGAGTAGATAGAGAGGTAATGTTGGAGTCAGGAAGATCTGGATTTAAGAACTGCATTTCATACATTCTAGTTTGCTAGTTTGGGATTTTCTGTTCTCTTTTTTTTTTAAAGCTATTATCAGGCCATTTGATATCTTAATGTCCTTCTAGCCAGCTCTCTAAAATTATAAATGAGGAGTAGATCTGTTCTGGTGGAAGTTCATCATTTGGATAAAAATCAGAAGTCTGGAACACACACACACACACACACACACACAAACAAATACATACACTTTACATATATACACTTTTCTTCAAAACCTTTTGATCATCTATATCAGCTGTCATTAAATAATCTGAGGTACTGAGGAATGCTGCAAAATATTCTATATATACCACAGGAATACTAAAAATGAAAATAAAATAGGTAAAGATTTATTATCAAAATAACAAAATGCACAAACATCAGATTGGAAAATAAGATTAAATGAGTAACACTATACTGGGTTATAGTAAATTTATATGTGCATGCAGTGAAATTTAGAGTAAACACTTTGGATGTCTCATGATGACATACACACATCCTGGGTCCTTGAAGGCTCTTTTAGTGAAATGAAAGCTCTGACAGGTCCTACTAAGTTGCAAAGCCTTTGAGTGTGGGCCAGATGACAGAATGAGTGCCAGTTGTCCAAAGATGGGAGAGGCTTATCAGCAGAAGGCTCACCACATGATTGTTGGGGATTTAGGGATAGGATCGAGTATAACTCAAAAGTCAAATCATCTTCCTTAACTTACATGTTGAATTGAAGAACTAAATGATGTCCCTGGCCATGCCCAACTTCTTCTAAAATGGTGAAAAGTTACTGTTGGACAAATATCACATGCAAATCCTTCAGAGACTTTCATTGGAAATAGCTAAAACTAAATTAATTAATCCTGGGGAGGCCACCAGGCAGCTCAGTGGATTGAGAGCCATGCCTGGAGATGGGAAGTCCCTGTTTCAAATCTGTTTTCAGAAAATTTCTAGTTTTGTGATCCTGTATAAGTCATTTAAACCCCAATGTTTAGCCTTTACTATCTTCTGCCTTGGAACACAGTGATGATTCTAAGAGGTAAGAGTTTAAAAAAATAATAATACTGAATGGGTAAATAAGAAAACAGTCTTAAGACATATAGACTCAATCAACATTGAAATAATGTTCTTTTTAATGTCAATTGAGTGAGAAAAACACATTCAGACAATAGGGGACAGTTTAGCACCCAGATACCTGTTGTATATCAGGTTGAAGTTTAGCAACTGAGGGAAAAATCTGAATCTCTAAGCATAGCCTCAGATATGGTGATATGGCTATGTATTACTTAGAAACAATAGTTATAAATAGACCAGCAGAGGGATCAGAAGATGTGTGTATGTTTTGATAAATGATCTTCTTTCTCCATGTATGAAAATAGTAGTTGGCACAAGTTGTATTTTTTAATGATGTGCATAAATTATTTTTAATGCAGAAAATACTCTTTATCATGTTCATATTGGCCTTTACACATGAAGGCAGAGGTGGCCATGATTCTATATCATCACTAACGTCCAACAAGCAGGAAATGTTTTTATGAAATTTGTTGCAAGTGCATCTAGATCATCACTAAACAATTTTAAGTGCCATATACCCTGATGCAGACAGCTTATCTACTTCATGATATTGCAACTTCTTATAAATCCTACCTTAAAATATCATTACTTCACGGCTTTTGCTAAATTTGTGGCTATTTTGTAGCTATTTTTTCTGAGTTTATGAGTTTACTGATGTATACAGTGAATATGATCTTTAGTAAGCCAAGGAACTGGTTTACTGGAGTCATTGGAAGTAATCAAATTTTAAGAATAAAAGAGGTAACATAGGAACCTAAAAAAGAATTAAGTCAGTGAGACGAATACAATCTTTTAATCCTAAGGAAATTTTTCTTCTTTTATAGGCACTAAAAGCTTCTTTCAAAGGTAATTCGAACTTACCTGTGAAATCCACAAGGTAAATTGAGAATATGTTCTCTTCAGAAATCATATTGCCTTCTACAATTTGGAAGAAACAATGTCAAAGACAGACAGAAGGTATTTAACCTTCTTGACTTCATAAACAAAATCTTCTAGCATTTATCTTGTGATTTTAAATTTAACTTATTGGTTTATATCTTGTTTGCTAATTGAACTTTATAACCTAAAGGCCTTAGAAACCAGAAATTATTACTAGAAGAAGCCTTTAATTTTCCCCTTAGTTAAAATTCTTCAAGAATACCTGATAAATTCCTATTATGGTTCATATATACCAGTGGTTCCCAAACTTTTTTGGCCTACTGCCCCCTTTCCAGAAAAAAAATATTACTTAGCCCCCTGGAAATTAATTTTTTTTAAATTTTAATAGTAATTAATAGGAAAGATAAATGCACCTGTGGCCATCACCACCTTCCTGGATCACTGCAGCACCCACCAGGGGGCAGTAGCACCCACTTTGGGAATCAGTGATATATACAAAGCAGGCAGTAAAAGTGGGAAGGAGCAGGACAGAGATAAAGACCAAAAAAAAAGTCAGAGAAACAGAGAGGCAGAGAGAAAGAGACAAAGAGGGAGAGATAGAGAGAGATAGAGGAAGAGACATGGAGACAGAAAAAGAGAAAGACAAAGATATAGAGACAGAGAAAGACAAAGAGAGATAGAAAGTCAGTGAGACAGAGAGACTAACAGAGATTCAAAAGGTGAGACTGATATGTATAATGTGGAAAAAAATCATAGAATTTAGAGTGATCAGATCTGACTTCAAATCCTATGTCTGCTATACATGTTACCTTGGGCAAGTCACTCAACCTCTTCAGACCTCAGTGTCCTAATGTATAAAATAAAGGATTATGGCCTCTTCATACCTTCAAGCTCCACATCAATGATCCTATTATTTATAGGTAGTCATTTATCATATGGACACAAATACATAGATTCCATTTCTATTTTTATCTCTTTGGAATATAGCAGTCAGCCTCAAAGCAAAAAAGACCCTGGTTCACGTTTTGCCTGACACACACACTGGGTATGTGACTCTGGGTAAATCACTTAAACTTTCATTGCCCTTGGCAAAGTTTCAGAGCAGGTGCTGCTATGAATTCGTAGAGGGAGACATCATTACTGGAAGTTTCTTATATGCATGAAATCATAGACCTGATACCACATACTTATATAAACACATGTCAGTCAATTAGCATTTATTAAGCACCTCTATGTTTCAGGCATTATGCTAAGTGCTGGAGATTCAAAGAAAACCTCCCCAAAATCCCCTACCGAAGGTCACAGTCTAACAAAGAAGACAAAATGCAAATAATTATGTACCAAAATATATGTGTACAGCATAAATTGAGATAGTATCAGAGGGAAAGCAGTAAGTTTCAGGAGTAATGAGAAAGGATACATATTTTTTAAAAATTAATCAGCTTTATTCTGCCTTAGACTAAAAACCTTGCCTTAATATTGCAAGGTACACTGCATGTATGCTCTGCAGTCAGTCAGTAGGGCACAAGATACCTCACTCATTAACCCAAAAGGCTAGGGAGATGCCCCAATTCATAACTTCTCAGCATGCATCCCTGGGATTATTTACAATTAATTTTTTTGTTTATATAAACCTGGAACATTCCACATGGTCCACATAGTTTTTGCAATAGTACAGTTGAAACTGAAGGTAGGCAAGAAGTCATGAGGCAGCAATGAGGATGGAGAGTATTATCAGTATAATGGTGGGACAGCCAGTTAAATGTTTAGATACAGAATATGGAGTACTAGGTTTGAGGAACAAGGAAGTCAGTGTCCCTGGATCATGGGTTACATGGAAGAGAGTGAGATATAAGAAGACTGGAAAATTAGAAAGGAATTGGAATATGATAGACCCCAAAAGTCAAACAAATTATTTTGCCTATAATCCTGGTGGTAATATGGAGTCAATCGAGTTTATTGATTTTATATGTATGTGTATTTATACACACACACACACACACACACACACACACACACATTTGTACTCCTACTCTCCCACCTATCTTTTGAAGTCTTCCAGTGGGATCATATATCTGGCAATATCCCAGATTTTAAAAACTCCTTCAAGGCAGGAACACAGCCAAATGCTACTGTCACCTACTTCAGAAACAACAACAAAATCATCAGATACTCCATTAGAAACATCTCTTTAGTATTTAAGTATTTATTGTTCAGGTACATAATTAAGCAAGTTTTAGCTTAACCTTAGCGGTTCCCTCAATTTTTATCTCATTGTCTGAAACACTCCCTGAAATCATTTAGACCAAATATTTCTAGCACTTAATCCAGAAAAATAAGTAAGGGGTCTCAAATCAGCCATTTAAAGAACATATGATGATAATAAAAGCCACCATGGTATCCACAACAGTTTTTCAAAAGGTCATAAATTTTGAAACACTGAAAATAATAGAGAATAATTTCAGAGTTGGAAGGGACTTCAAAGGCTATCTAGTCTAACCTATCCTTAGAGGGGGAAAAATACTTTCTATAACATTCCCAACAAATGGCTATTGTGGATTAAAAGTAATATCCAATAACTAAGTATTATATTTAATAAAGTTTTCAAAATCTCCATTTATATGCTATCTAACCTTTGATTCAAGACACTCCCTGAAAGAGGACTCATTAACCTTTTGAGACTGCCTATTCCAGTTTTGCATAACTATAATTGTTTAAAAAAAGTCTAAATTGGCTATCTTCTTGGTCCTTCCATTTTCTTTCTCATAGATAATCTTTCAGTAGTCATTCCTAAAGAAAATGTATTCACTAAATGTGCTCTATGTTGTACAAAGACTTTGTGCACTATAGATGACAATTCTACCGATGTTAATTTACCTATTTTGGTTTATTAAAATAGTTATATATTACAGTTATACATTTTTGTTATTTAAACTCTAAATATCACACAATTATGTTTTTGTTCTCAGTGACACACCACCCGAGTTATGCTCGTTTTTTTGGCGAATTTTGACACACGAAGCTCAAAAGGTTATCCATCACTGTTCTAGGGTGCTGCAATCAGAACCAATACACGTAATGAACAGAGATAGCAATACTCTCCTCCTCTGAAGAAGACATTCCTTCAGTTAACATCAGCGATTGTGACATATATGGACAGTTTCTGCTACTGCACCCAAGTAGGTAACTGAGCATAGAGAGAAATCGGTTGAAGAAGTTATTTAAGCAATCCGCATAACTTAATAGCTCTTGCCTAATCCTTTCCAACTGCCTCCCCCCAGGTACCCCCCCCCCCAATAAGGTATTTACTGCTACAAGATTAAGGGCAAGCTGATTCAAGTAATTTAAATAGCCCAAAGGGAAATCACCAGCTTTACTACTGATTTTGTCAAAATGCAATATACCACTTAATAAGTGAGACAGACATCCTTTCCTTTCTACTATAAAGTACAAGAAGACATCAAGGAATCCAATCTGCATTCGCATTGCCTCAGTAGGAACTGCCACTCATGTCTAACTACATGTTATAATTTTGAAATATGGATTTGAGTTGTCTTGTTACCAAATCACTTTATTTAGGTTTATACAATTGACATGACACAGTAGCAGCAAGCTAAATGATTCTGCCTTGAAATTTAATACACATAAACAGAGTTGTTTTGTTTTTCTTTCTAAACTATCGTTCATTCACAGTGTTTACAGAAGCACTGATGACAATTGTGTAAACAGACAAGAACCGCTTAGAGCTAGAAGGGCCATTTTGATCATAACTTTATCAGCTATATGGACCAGGCATCTGCCCAAAAGAAAAAAGAGTCAAGTGGGGGAAAGACATGATTCATACATCTGAAATAGTATTACCAGCAACATAAGGAAAAACTGAAATCTAGCAGACCCCTCCAAAAAGGGGGGGGGGAATTAAGGATGTGTTTTTAGGGAAAATCTTGTTATAATCAAATTTAAATAGGCTATGGCTCATAGTGCTCTCAAGACTATTTCCTATTGAATAGTCTCTTAAACAATGACAGAGGGACAGGTAAATGGCTCAGTTGACAGAGAACCAGGCTTAGAAGCAGGAAGTCCTGGGTTCAAATGTGGACTCAGGCACTTCCTAGCTGTGTGACTCTGGGCAAACCACTTAACCCCAATTGTCTAGTCCTTATTGCTCTTCTGCCTTGGCAGAATTGACGCTTAGGGGGGCAGCTGGGTAGCTCAGTGGATTGAGAGCCAGGCCCAGAGATGGGAAGTTCTAGGTTCAAATCTGACTTCAGACACTTCCTAGCTTTGTGACCCTGGGCAAGTCATTTGACCCGCATTGTCTACCCTTACCACTCTTCCACCTAGGAGCCAATACACAGTATTAATTCTAAAATGGAAGGTAAGGGTTTAAAAATAAAAGAATTGATACTCAGTATTGATTCAAAGAGAGCAGGTAAGGATAAAAAAAAACCCTAATCAAACCTGCAACACTGATGGTAACTTATTTCTTTCTATCCTTCCTGTCAGTGTAATCAAATGAGTTGTATTAATTGCCTCAGACAGAAAAACTCATGTGTTTGAGAACACATCATTAATATACAGCCTATCTATGACTGACAGTCTTTACTAGGCTTCAGTTTTCTCCTGTCAGCATTTTCAAGAATGTTCCTTGACTTTTAAATCCTATCTATGCATGTACCACCTGGCCCAAGGGGTCAGAATACACACACACACACACACACACACACACACACACACACACACACACACACACACCAATGAGAGGAATAAACATGTTCTTGAATCACTCAGTCTGTGTTTTAGATGTGGACAAAAGCCAAATGACTGATCATAAGATGTACCCAAGAGGTAAAGAATAAAAATGATACCAACCAAGATGGAAGAAGAGTTTGGATGTAGGACTGCTAATAAAATAGAAAACGCTAAACCTATCAGCTAATTAGAGGGAAACTGGTCCCCAACACAATTGTGTTGCTATAATGAATTGTGGATAGAGGAATTGAGGAGTTTGGACAACCCATGAGATTTTAAAAACAGAAAAAATTAAAATAAGGTTTTACCATATCTTTCTAAAATAGCTTAAGCAGGTTCTTGCTCAAAGATAAATATTATTAGAGAACAGAGAATAATTAATATTTATAGATTAAATCATATGCTACTATATTTTCCATCCTAACAGTTCCAAAAAAATATAAAAATGCAGGGATACAGAAAAGTCACTTTCTCGCTAGCCAACAGACAGAAAAATCTCCTCTATTCAAAAGTATATCTATAACATTTATTCCCAGAATTCACATTAGATTTCTCAAGTTGTGTAAATGGTTAAAAATGGATCCAGAGAAGAGAGAAAAAAATAGTTTTTAAAGTGTCTGTAAAAATGAACGTAAATTTGAGTACTTTAAGATAGGTCTCAACTGTTTATGTGGCCATATTCTTGCACACAGAGTACTAAAATACTTTTCTTTTGTTTATAAGACAAGAAATAGATAATGAAAGGAACAAATTACCAGTATGTAAATGCAATCCAATTAACTAGTACTTAACAAAACCATTTCCATAATCAATCAATGAAATTTTATACATTTAGGCCAATGATCTCAATTGCTCCTAGCTATAATTAACCATAACAATAATAGGAATAATTCTATTCCCAAATCTAGAATTTCAATCACTTTTACAACAATTAAATTATGACTGCTAATTAAGAAGTCACATTATCACTCAAACTCTCTCCAGACAAGGATCTTTATTGTTTCTAGTTTGAAGCTGAAGTTATTAAAGGCAAAAAAAATTATGTATATGACTTCTTGGTATAGCACCCGATATATTTTATAATTATAATAAATCTTTCTCATGTTACTAGAATTCTGATGTTATAACAAAAGCTCTTATTAAATACCTTATTATACTATGCATTGAGTTAAATATCAGGTCAGATCACATTTTATTACCCACAGTGGAATGTAATACATTCTACACTAGAAGCCTATGCTAGAGAATGTGTTAACTATGTTGCTTCACATCAAACTGGATATACTGTAAGTTAATGTCATTTTCAGATGTGTTTCCATAATCAGGGTAGAGGGCAAGGAATCAGTAAGTATTTCAATTCCATCTAGGTCAATTCAATTCAACATGTATTAACTACCTGTCATGCACATATTTATTGTGTACATGTTCATCCAATAAGTAGAAAATGTCCTTTAAGGCTGGGGAGAGATTGGGACTGGAAGACTAACTGTTGGATGGATAGATAAATAGATGGATAGATGGAGAGAGGCAGAAATACAAAAAACAGGGAGGAGAAGGAGGAGAAAGAGGGAGAGACAGACAGAGGGAGTGAGAGAAAGACAGAGACAAAGACAGAGAGACAAAGAGAAAGAGAGTGTATACAGCATTGACCATACCACTAGCTTACTGAATGAATATTAGTGGTTCTCTACTTCCTCTATGTTGAACTGGAAAGTCTTCTGGTATTTTTAGTCCATCAAATGTGAACCCATCAGATCTTTCTATCTTTATTTTACTAACTTCACTAAATTTTAACCAAATTGGACTTACGGTTAAATGTATATTACATTCCATCTACTATTTCAATGCCTCGATTATGTTCCCAATTAGAAGGTGAAAGAACCAAGCATTTAGTCAATGCTTACTAACAGCCAGGCACTATACAAAGTACTTTATAAACATCCACTCCCTCCTCACCATTGCTGGTTAGAATCTCTAGTTTCCTTCAAAACTCAGCTCAAGTACCATCTTCTATATGAAATCATCTAGCAGATGGTATCTTCTTCATCTCTCAAGGAAAAAAAAGTCATTATATGTAAGCTCTCCAAAGTCAGAGATTGTTTAAATTTCTATTCTTTTCTAGCATGGTGCCTGACATACAGTGGAAACTTAAAAAAAGCTTATTGACTGATAAATGATTGATAGGTTAGTGGCAGACAGAAATAGAAGAAGACAAATCTATGAATTCTGTTAATGATCCTTAGCCTTTTTGTTCCTTTTTTGCCAGCCATTTCTAAAAGTTTCAATAAAGTTCATCTTTGATAAGCCATGCATTTGCTTAGAGAGAACACAAGTACAATTAGGTCTATTAGCTTCAGCAGTCTATTCAACAATATCTGCTCTCTTCATAATTTGTAAAAAGTCACACCTTTTATAATCTCTACCAGAAATTATGACCAATGAAATAAGTCATGATCATTTCTTGGAAATCAAAAGACAATAAAGTAACCATGCCAGGTATACATGAAAATAGGTTAGCATCAGTGTGACCATTTATTGATTAAAGCATTTGTTAGCATCTGAGTTAAGAAAATAGAGTAATAAATATTATCATTGACATCAACAATCACTCAATTATCCTACTATACTTAAAGATATAACTACTACAAAAGGCCAATATTTAAATCAAAATGTTATGAGCCATTCATTAATCCAAAGAAAAAACTTATTTATTTTCTGTTATACCTGACTTGGTTGATAATTGGCTGATGATTAATTCATATAAAACTGAATCTAAATTAATAAAGTAAAGGTTTTTTACAATTGTCAATTGTGACTTCATTTGAAATTGTTTCCAGGAAATAAATCAAGTTATTATTTTTTAATCCACTATTAGTTATTACATTTAATTTCCCAAACACCCTGGGGCATTGAGAAATAACCAAAAGCTATGTAGATGTTTCCCTTCACTGAAATATTTTTTTGGAAACAACAAATCACTCAATCTTCTACATGAAAATGAAATGTGCAACATTCACCAATTTTGTAAGAGGTAAAGTCCAAGTAAAATAATGAAAGCCACAAATTCATCTCTCAGCTGCCTCCTTTCTCTGTATCCATGATAAATACAATACTTCACTGTAGGCTCACTCTGACTTAAAAGATAATTCAAGAAAAAGTAATGGAATATTAATAAGTGAATTATTAATATGTGTATATTCATGTTAAGAAAATTTTCTCTATCTACCATTTTAACAATCCCAAGAGGCAAGTGATTAAAAAAAAAAGATTGTTAATATAGATTTTTAAAAAATATTTTATAAACATAAAAGCCATTTAAAGATAAGTATAGGATATTGCCCTAATTTTACAAACAAGTAAATAAGGGCCTGAAAGGCTAAAAGACAACTAAAGTCACATAGTTTCTAAGGAGATTTGAATTCATGTCTTCAGACTCCAAATCTAGCACACATTTCACTGTACTACTTATGTCTAGGAAACTCCATTCTGGTTTTCTAATGATGACAGTATGTCAGATCTGCAAAAGACTTAGCACAATGCCTGGAAAATGGTGAGTTCTTAATAAATCTTACTGACCTGGAAAGCAAGAGGCCCTAAATAATGATAGGATTTTGGTTCCACATAACAGCTTGCAAATCCAATCTCCATTATATGAACACACAATGATATGAGAAGTTGATTTACTTTTAAATATAGTATTTAGAGGTACAGAGTCAAATACTAAAATTTTATTTTTCTTTTTTATCTTTGTGTCAATATTCCACTTATTTGTGAATGACTCATTTCAAGTTTCACTGAGTAGTAATCCAAGTAATAGAAAAAATATTAGGCCTTCCCAGCATATGAATAGTGTCTCTGCTTAACTTGGGGAATCCTTGAGACTCCAATTTTAAAGAAACCAAAGAAAAAAGAAATCAACCAAAAACTAAATATACATTTAAAGGAAATAATTTCCTTAAATTTAATTGGAGGAAATAATTTTCCTCCTAATCTTACTGTTTTTCATTAATGTGTAAAAAACCTACTTTAATCCTATTTTGTCTGTGCCAGGATAATTATAGGATCCACTACATAAGATTATACACACTATCGCCCTGATTACTCCTTTCTGATATTAATGCATTATCTTTAACTAAAAATTCATTAAAACATTAAAAAAATCAAATTTTTCTAACTGGGAAAAAGGAGTGATTTTGATGTCTTCTGAATGTTCCCCAAAGCAAACACATATATTTCAGGTTGAGAAACCGACCTTGCATATAACACAAACACTGAGACCTAGTTTTTTCATCTGTAAAACGAAAGGTTCTTATTCCTTTTTTGTGTCATAGACTCCTTTAGTAATTCGAAGAAGCCTGTGGTGTCTTCAAAATAAAGTTCTAAAGTACATAAAATAGAATACATAAAGATTACCAAGGACACAAATTATAATGAAATTATAGCTATTAAAATGTTAAAATTAAGTTCATGGACCACTGAACTAAATTGGCATCTGAGGTCTCTTCAGTAAGAAAAGGGGATTCAAAGAGATGGTAAGATCTAACCTCGGAGTCCTGTGGTCTCTGTATTTGCAAAAAGGGGAAAACTTCACCAATAATTCTCTCGAACTATAAAACTATCTCACCATAGAGCATAATCAAATATGAGGTAATAAACTCCAGTAAAGGGGTAGAGAGATTATAGAAAGGAACAGAAAGGATTTAGGGTAGCAAATTAAAAACAAGTAACTATGAGAAACCATTATTTTTTATTTTGGCCCATAGAAAACATTGTGGAGCAGTTTTGATGGATTCAGAGGTTTTAACTACATGAACAAGGGGCAGTGTTTGTTTTATGAGGAGCAAAAAATTTTACATGAAATCTTTCTGAATGAGAGGTCCCATAGAGATGGGAAATAAGTATTATACATATAATTAAAGAGAATGAAGAAAAAAAAAACAGCCTTGGAGATTGCTTAACTAATGATGTACTCCAGAGGTGATTTTCAGAGGGCATAAATGATCTTGCTTTGTTCCTAAGGTCTCATTTTTACTTTCTCAAAAAAGCATTATAAGAGCCATCTGCTATCTTTATTACATATCTCATACTTATTTTTTAAGGCCTCACAATTCAGATAATCTTTTGAGGAGGATGAGGGTGGAATTCATAGTCTGATCCTATCAGAAATATTTTTCCAAGCCTGAGGATCTTAATGCAAAACAATCTTTCACTGTCAAATCTTAGCAAAGAAGTCTTCCTCCACTCCCTTGGGTTTTTTTTTAACCCTGTAATCATATTTGTGATTTCTCATGTGGTGATTCTGTGGCATGGTTTCTTGCACTTAAGGAAAACTGAAAATTCCCTGTGGGAATTTTCCAAATCTTTTGGACTCAAGGAAAATTTACGTGCTAATAGAACAATGGATTTCTGTGTTTTCATTCCTTCACCAAATTCCCAATGTAATAAACTTATTTGTAATTTACTCACAAAGATTATGTTAGTAATTTTCATTTTAAGGATAAGAGTAGCAAGACAAACTTCCTGGACTGTTTTCTGGTTCTTAGTTAACATATATGCTACAGACCCAGAGTCACTGATTCAAAATAATTCTTTTTTTTTCATTTCATAATTTGACTTACGATGATACTTGTGACTCTCTTGATAATGAAATAGACATCACAGATATGTACATATACACATACTTTCATACATATAAATACATATGTGTATATTTATATGTATATGTACATATATATTTCATCTAAACATGAGGTGAAAGGGATAGGCACTGGATCTTTTATTTAACTAGAATCTGGAACTCCCAGGTGAAGAAATCATTTCAACTAATGAAATCTAGAAGTAAGGAAGATCCAGGTTTACGTTCAGACTCTGACTCATAGCAGGTTTGTAACATGGGTAAATTAATTAACCTCTCAGTGTCCAAGACAGTTCTCTAAGAATACAAGTTGCATAATAGTCGATTATTCACATTGATGGTAAGAGTTTTATACATTAATGAAATCATAGGTAACAGCCAAAAAAAGTCAAAAGTGTAATAGTGAATCTGTGTCAAACATTGTGAGAGACAATAAGAGACTAGGGAATTACCACTGATCTTGAGAAACTGGTCCAGTTCGAGAGATAAGACTTATCTACCTAAAAAGATGAGGTAATGTTGAAAGAATACCAGTCTAGGTTTCAGGAAATCTTGGTGTTACTCTTAGCTTGGACACTAACTAACTATGAGTTTGGATAAGTCCTTTCACCTGTATGACTTTCAATTTCCTTACCAAAATATAAGGGACTTGAATTTCTAGCATGGCTCCTATTGTAAAGGTTGTTCCTGTTCAAGTGTAGGTTGCATGAGATAATCATTGAGATAGGTTCCATAAAGTAAAAATATAATCTCTAATCCTTCTAAATGGATCTCTAAAATGCTATATGCTTTTGTGAATTAGATAACAACAAAACATGGTGTATACATTATATATGTCTGATGGCACTCTAAGTGCCACTACAATTCAGAGAGGGCCAAGAAAAACGTGGGCTAGAAGTACCATTAGAAAGGCTTTTAAGAAAGGCAAGATTTGTGGGTGCTAAATTTAAAATTAATATTGAATCTGAGACCAAAACCATTAAATATTAAAATTGTTCATATGAATAAGGCTTTGCGAATAGGGCTACTTTGATTAATCGAACTACTTAGTTCCTCCTCCTATCCTCACTTAATTTATCAGTTATTTGAATAAATTCAACAAATCATTGAGTTCCCTTGTTTGTAGAGGCATGCTCAAAATTAAACCTTTTGGATTAGGTTCTAGAAAAGTAAAGTCTAAATAAAGTATAGGAAAAATATATTGCAATTTTCTTTCCTAAAAAAGAAAACATTACTTGTTTCTTTTTAGCTAATATTCCTTCTTTTAGCCCATTTTTTCCTCCCATTTAGTCAAAATTCTTGAACCTTAGGCTAATTCCACAACTCTGCTTCCTTTCCCTTCTTCTTCCTTCTTGCATGTGTGTACATACAAAGTGTGTTCATATATATGTAAACACATATGAATATGTGAATAACATCTTTTGCTCAAAAAACAATCTGCTTCCTTTCTCCTTTTGAAAGCCATCTTTGCTCTCTGAATAATAGATTGAAATAAAAAATAATCATTTTAAAAGTGAAAAGAAAATTCAGTAAAACACACTGATGAATTAAAAAACACACACATATTATATATATATATATGCAATGTTTTACCACTGTGGACTGTCGTATCTACAAATGAGTGGAAATAAGCGTCTTTTTTATATATCCTTTTGGGGATCAACTTGGGCATTATAATTTCACAGCCATCAGTTCCAATCATTTTTGCATTTTAATATTTTCTTTTCTCTGCTTACTTCATTTTCCACAGTTTATGTAAACCTTTCCATGATTCTCTGCATTCATCATGTTCATATTGTCTTAAACTACAATAATTTACATTACATCAATTTGCTGGAACTTGTTTAACAATTCCCCAGTCTATGGGCATCTAGTTTCTTTCCAATTTTTTGCTACCCCAAAAAAAAGTTCAGCAATAAATAGTTCAATTTAATATGGGATCTTTCTTTTAAAAAATGCTAAAAGAACTCCATGGAGTCACTTTATTCTTATGATTCCAATTAAATTTCCAAAACAGTTACACTGGTTCACATCTTCACACCCTTAAACATGTCAATTAGAATTATAATTTACTAAACACAATTAGCAATTAATCTTTCATTGAGTCTCATTCTTCAACATCACCAACAATTAGCAAAGGGGACTAGATGTGAAGAAAACAAAGTAACAAATTCATTTTTTTCATTCACTCATTAAACATCTACTATGAGTTGAGTGGATGTGAGACACTGTACCATTACTAGATGATAAAGAGGATCCAAAGGTAGAAAAGACATACTATTTGTCTTCAAGTAACTTATAGTTCAGCAGGATAGATAGCATTCACATAAATGATATATATCAGAAGAGGAAATGTATTAAGTGCTATCAGATATATGCAAACAAGTTGCTTTGAAAGTTCTGAGAAAGGTCAGGTTGCATTATCCTGAAGGAATTAGTCAGAGTTCAATATCAGCTGGACCTAAAGGATAAGTCAGATGGAGACAAGCAGAAATGTGAGATGAAGAAAAATCCAGACACAGCCATGAAAGCATGGCTACTTCACCTCTGTTTTGTCATTGAGTCTCATGAAGCCTCCGAACCCCTTCTCAGAATGTTTTAAAATAGATAAAATAAAATGCATAAGATTACAAAGGAAAATAATTATATGTAAATAGTAATATGAATTCTTTTAAAAAGAAGTTCACTGATTCTAAATGAAGAACATTTGGTCTATAACAAAAATAGTGTATAAAGACCAACAGTGAATGAAAACTTTTTTCAGCAATGCAGGGATCCAGGACAACTCCAAAGTGCACATGATGGACAAGGCTATCCATCATCATAGAAAGAAGTGACAAGAGTGTGAATGTAGATTAAAGCTTTATTTCTTTCATGAATTTTTCTCTAGTGTAAGCAATATGTACCTTCTTTTAGAATATGATAAGCATGGAAATATGTGTTGTCTTAGAGAAAGGGGAGGGTTGGAAGGAAGAGAGAGAATATGGACCATATCATATGGACCAAATAAGGCCATATCAGGAAATGATTATTTAAAATTATATAGACAAAATCTGCAAAAAAAATTAAAAATTTATTTAAAAAAAAGAGATCCCTTGGACTAGAGTAGTCAAAGGTAAGTAATAGGAACAGAGGAGATTGTTGGCCTATCTTGGAGGAACGGTATAGGGTCAAATTTAGATGAGTATCATGCGGAGAACACCTCTCACAATTTTTATCTCTCTTTAAAGCTTGCACTAGGTGTTACTCCTTTTCCTCCTTAAATTGTATTTACTTCTTCCTGTGCCTGTAGAATCCCCTCAGTTGTGTCCCAGTAGACCCAATGGACCATATTATCGATGGATTTTTCTTGGCAAAAAGAATGGAATGGTTTGCCATTCCTTTGATCAGGGGATTAATGCAAATTGAAGTTTTAAATGACTTTGTTGAAGGTCACACAGCTAAAGTGTCTGAGTCCAAATTCAAATTCAGGTCTTCTTGACTCCAGGCCCAGGGTGCTCACTATCCACTGAGTTGCCTCAGAATCCTTCTACCTACTAAATTATACATTTCCTAAGAACAGGAAAATTTTCATTTGAGGTTTTATTTCCCCTACACTTCATCACACTTAATAAATCTCTGAAACAAAACTGAATTGAGAGAGTGAAAAATAACAGGTTGTGATCAAAAGCATTTCCAAATTTGAAATCTGGAAGGAGAAGCAATTCCAAGTGGTGAGTTCAAGACAGGGCCATGAGTGTGTGTTGTGAAAATCAAGGCTATGCTCAATGAAATTGGCATGTGATTTATTTTATAAATATCCTTTACAATTTAGGTTTATTTATCACAATAAGTATACAATACAAGCACAGCTTTACATTTGTAATTTTACTTTTATAGACTGCAAATTTGAAAAAAACTTGGTTTTAGTTAAGGAAATTATAGGCAGTCTCTAAGATGAAAATTCCTACACTGGATTCTGGAGAAGCAGGAGGAACTGTGAAATTCTAGGCTAAGAACCACTGACAGTTTGGAACTAACCCCAGAAGGAGAAAGAGAGTAACAGAAGGCTTGAAACAGAAAGATGTGAGGTTAGAAGATTGCTGTACCCTACTAGAATATATCTCCCACATTTGGAAGAGAGCCCAGCAGAAAATAAGCAATAATATAGAAAATTTTACTAATTATTTGCTAAAACTTATTAATTCTACATTTCAAAAAAGAGCTATATTAAGGGTTGGTTCTTAAGAGTATGTAAGCTTAGGAATTTTTTCCTTTGGGTTTTTTTTTTCAATTTGCAAAAAAGGCTGTGATTAAGTTGAAATTAAACATTATAGCTACTCATATTCTCCAGAGAGTATAATGTTTTCAAAAAGAACATATTAACTACATGGGGATACTTAGTGAGTCATTCTTCTAATTATTTTTTAAAATAAGAAATATAGCCACATTCTATTCTCACTTCACAAGTTATTTTCATTTTAGGCTTTCTCTGTATGGGGCAATGACTTCTGAAGATGAAAAACTTTTCCACACATGCTTCACATCATGTAAGGGGAGAAAGATCACTCCCAAATTCAATCTCTCTCCTTTGCTTTTTTCTTCTTTGAAAAGAGAGGTATGTTTGGCAAATCAACAACAGTGATACTTCAGAAACTGTACAGGACATATGATGCTAAACTGATTTGGACTGAGTTGCATGAAAGGAAAGATGTGGAGAAATAAACTCACTTCGATAGGCCACATTTTTCCAATTACCAAACCTAATAATTTATACGCACATATATATACACACACTTGCACATGTATGCACACACGGATATCTTAAACATCATTTTGGAGTTAGAAGTAGGTTGTATCCTTCCCGCATCATTTCCCACCAAAAGCCAGGTTTTTTTTAAACATAAAAGTCAGTAAGTCTGTGTGTTTTTGTACAGTAGGAAATTGTCTATATACACCAGGGCCAAGACTCAAGACCCACCTGAATTTTTGCTCTCTAATGGTATTACTTATTCTCTGTCCTAAAAATTTAGTTTTATTTTGTAATTTCCATAACTGATGTTAATATTTATTTTTTAATAATGGTATTCATTATTCATCCTGCTATTATCTTTGGGCTCCTAAGTCATCCTGATCTGAGCCATATTTCAACTACAAAAAAATCTTTTTTACATTTCTAATTAATTTTGTGTGGAAGATTACCAAAGTGTACATACTTAAAATTCCTCTTTATTTTGCTCAAGTATCTTAATGTTTCATGTTCAAATAGTACTTCTTTTTACATTTTAGAAGGAAATCAATTTTTAAATATTTTTAATGAAATTAAGAAGCAGTATATAGAAAGTGTTGCAAGATCAGAAACAAACTTTACTTTAATCATGGAGATACAGACTGTTAAAGGAGGGGAAAATGTGGGCAAGAATTCTTAGCCTACATTTTATCTATTATAAATTCATTTAAACCTAAACTTGGAGCATGTAATGGTAAATTATTGTAGGTTGGCTTAAAAAACTTAACTGCATAGCATTGCCAAAATTTCCTCTAAGCACTTTGAAAAGACATTGAACTTGTTGCCAATTCTGTTTTTCTCATTTGGGTACTACGTATGTACTTTTATGTTCCTGTTCCAGTTACCGCAAGAGTCTGCACAAATGTGTTTTGTTAACTTGTTAGTCTCTTCACTAATAGCAGCTGAGGTGATAAGACTCCAAAAGGCTGGGCACTCCGGACCTTAGAATTCTAATGTCATTTTTTTACTAATTTCTTGGTGTTTCCTATCATCAACTGAAGGATTTTTTTTTGTCTGTCCTTTTTGAAACATATTTTTTTCAAAAACACTTCTGGTTCTGGATAATTTTTAATACACCAGCCAAGAAGAGGAAAGCATTAGGCTTGGATCTGGATCGTAACTTTAGTCAAAATTTCTTCACAAACCTTAATTGCCCTACAAGGTAGGTCAAGTTACAGGACAAATCCGCAGAAAACCCCAGATCTTGTAATTAGTAAATTGCTTCCGTAGAGCAACAGAGGGAGCTCACACATATTCTATACCCCTGTAATTGTGCAGCTGAATGGGGAAGTAGTTGTTTGTTTGTTTTTAATCTGTTGTCGCTTTCATTAAGTGACTTCTCAACATGAAGAAATTGCTTTTTTTAAAAAGGACTAGCATCTGGCAGGCGATTTTCAACTGAGCTAATGGGTTAAATGAAAATATTTTTCCTCTGCACTTAGGTTTTTCATAGAGTTGTTGTTGTTGTTGTTTTGTACTTAAATTATAAAAGCCCCATGGGACAGCATCATGACAAATGATTCATACTGTTCAGTATACTATGTTGTAACAAAGTGCTTTCAGAATCCTAAAGTAAAAGTTTTAAGTTGCTTCCAGTTCTTTCTGCACCTTACATGTTTGACCCCATCTCTCGCCTGTGGAAGAGGTAAAGAAATCCCAACGACTAAAATAAAAAAAAAAAAAAAAAAAAAAAAAAAAAAAAACTCTCCCAAACAACAATAGACATCAAATGTATTTCTAAATTCTCCATAAATGTAATTCTTCTGACACATATTTTATAAATTCCTTATATCTGTATAGAATAAATACAACTGAATACTTTTGATTTAAATCCCTTAAAATGTCTTATTTTCCGATATTTGGTCAACTGGTGGTTGCATTCATTAATTTCCTATCTTTTCTGATATTTGATTCCTACAGATTCTAGATGTTCTCAAAAAATAGGTATATTGTAAAATAAATTATAATTTAAAGTAAATCCAATAATTAATTTTGAACCAGGTGCCCAGGATTTTGTCTTAATTAAAAAAAAAAAAAAGGAAAAGATACATGAATCAGCGCATCGAAAACTTAAGAACTGGACAGACTATTATTCTTCACTTCCAATTTGCTCCTGGTTTAATCTTAGTCACATTTTATGCAGCTAACACTTATCCTCCAGTGTTGAACTAATTGCTTGGTGCTATGTTTACTACTGGGAATGAACCACAAGATACATCACTGTAAACTGCAGGGAGTACTTCAGTGATCAGAAGGTTAAAAACTCCCTATCGACAGAAAGGGAGAATTCTTTACTTTACTCAGTGGTACAAATTATTTCCAGGTGGTGATAATTATCACTTGTGGTGTTTGATATTCCGGACTTTGTATCTAAATTTATACTTGACAAGTTAAACTTTTCATCATGTGCATTTTCCCGTAATCTCTCAAAGACCTAAGACAAGGATAGACGGATTAGTGATGGGTGAAACCAATTCCACCCAAAATGGAAACACTTAATTACAAGCCTTGTTGTTTATAATTAACTGTGTAAATCACTAACTTGAAAGTTTCTTCTCAAAGTATTTAAAACCAGCTCTTTCCCCAGAGGGTTTTAATACTGTATATTATTACATAGTTAAGTATTATTTTGTTTGCTCTATGAACAAGATGTATATATAAATGGCATAATCTGTTTTGAAGACAGATTTGGAAATTATTCAGGAAAGCTTTTTGCCCTTTATTCCTCTTGATATTTTTCATATTCACCTATTATATACCATCTAGGATCACAGGAACACAGATGAATGCATACGTACAAACGCACTCAGCGACACACACACAAACACATACTCCTACCTAAATCTGGAATGGTTGTAAGGAAGACAGTGCAATTGCCCAAATAACCAAAAAGCCTTAATTGCAGGGATTAGAAAGTGAGATTCAAACTCACTTAAGGAGAATGAAATAAGTAAAAACTTAAGCTTTTTGGAAATTGTCTACTATAACCTTCAACATGAATTTTAAGAAATGTATTCATTTTTAGTAGCATTATTCAAACATGTTGACTCCCAAATAATAACAAGAAAATACAAGAAGAGACTACTCAAAACCTGTTATCAAAGGCAACCATAAAGTTTTATGGTTATGGCTTTTTTAATTCTAGAATTTTAGTATCTACCTCAAATCATACTTAGTCATTTCAAAAGTTCTATTATGAAACAGCTACTACATTGTCTCTTTTTTATACAAAGATATGAGTGCCCATTTAGCCCCTCACATAAATCTTTCCACTGAAGACTATGCTGAAAAATTTCTAAGTTCCTTAAGATATTCTTTAAAAACACCAATGATGATATATTAATTATTAATCTTCATTAGAGAAACCTTGATTACATTTAAACTCAGTAATTCTATATAATTGAATCTGAGCAAGTACATTTCCTATATTTTATAATGAGAGGAATGAGATAGACTAAATTAGACCCTTGGAAACAAAGGTAAGGAAATGACATACTGACTGGCACAGTATAGAACTCTGCCATGAGTTATCTGTTTACTTTGGATTTTAACTATTAAAAAAACTCATTTCTTTACATCCTTACAACTTTGAGTGTGAAAAGTATTTTATAGTTGAATACTTCCTTTGATTAAGAATAAAAAATGGGTGCAGTATAATTTAGCAAAGATTATTATGTAGTGATCCAGGAACCATTATATTTCAGCATTATTCAATTAGCAGTTCTTAAACTGGAGTCAATAAGCTTTAATTTTTTAAAATATTTGATAGTTATTTTAGCATTTTTGCCTTCTTTTATAAACTGATGTAATTTATTTTATACTTTTAAAAACATTATTCTTAGTTGGGGTTCACCACTTTTCCAAAGCAGTCCCAAACACAAAAAAGGTTAAGAACCTTCATATTAGATTCTGATCTACTGTATAAATTGTACTGCGTGCATTTCTCCAAGTACAATGTGTCTAATATTTGTTTCTTTATATCTAAAGTCAGAATTTAACCTATACCACATATTACAAATGAGATCATTTTTAATGTTACACATAAAAAAGATTTATTCTTAGCTTTATCATTTACATATAACTATAAAGAAAAAGAAAATCCATAGATATCATCCATCAGAGACTAGCACTGTTCCTAAAGAATACAATAAGAGATCATAAAGCCCAATGCCCCACCATTAATAAAAATACTTCCTAAAATAGGATTTCCCAAATTATACTAGAAACCAAGAAAAACAGTGTTTTGCATATGACAGATTACAAATTGGTGCCAAGAAGTCCAGATAAAATAGAGACGACTCTAAACAACAGCTTGAAATTTCTAAAGAATTCAGCAGGGGAAAGTATTTTCCTTCTTATATAAGGGCAATTAATTTTAGCTGAGGGGTTGGGGAGGAGCCTGAGATCATTTAATCCAATTTCTAATTTTACAAATGCAGAAACTGAGGTGCTCATTTGTGGGGATGTAATTATCATTTGTCACTAGTGTTAACAATTGGAAAATTCAGGGCTCATGAGGCACTGGAGGTACAGTGAAAATATCAAATCCATTTAAGATGCTATGAAGTGCAAAAAAAGGAACACAGGATCTCAGGAGACATCTGAGTTTGAATTTTAACTTTGATAATTATTGTGGGATGACTGGAAAGTAACTAAACTGTGAGCTTCCATTTCTTCATAGGCAAAATGGGAATAATAATAACTGTGGTACCTACCTTATGGAGTTTTAAATATAAAATTCATTAATATATGTAAAGCTGAAGTTAGGGAGGCAGCTAAGTGGTACAATGGATACAGCCTGGGAACTAGTATCAAGAAGCTGTAAGTTCAAAGCCAACCTCAGCTCATAGCTTTGTCACCATGGGCAAGACATTTATCTACTTTCTGCCTCTGTTTCCTCATCTGTAAAGCAGTGATAATAGTAGCACCTGCTTCCCAGGCTTGCCATAATGATCGAAAAAGATAATATTTGTAAAGCATGTAAATCAATGTCTGAAGCACTTTGAAAATTTTAAAGTTCTATATGACTGTTAGCTATTCATATTACAGGGGAAAAGGTTTCCCCTAGCTTTCATCCCATTCCTGACCCAAGTGAAAGTGTTCTGGGAAGTCCTTCCCATTGATATCTATTTTACCTTTAACTCACCTTATCTTGTCTTTGCAGTTTTTATCTCTATCTCCCTCCAGAAAAAGGAAATTAGAGAGCATTCTACTATTTACAAAGTTTTTCCAGCAGGGAGATAAGAATCTTTGATCTTCAAAGCCCACTATCAGTTCCAGATATGCAACCTTGTATATTATTACCCAGTGCTGCATATAGAGGTTACTCAGAAGCTCAAGAATTTTGCTTCTGAAGGGGCCTCAGAAATCTGTCTAAGCTTTGGATGGGCAGCAATCCCTTCAAGAATATCTCTAAATAGCAACAAGAATAGCTCTTATTTATCTATTCATTGATTTGTTTTGCCCAAGAAGATACTTACAACAGCTTCATGAAGTAGGAATGCAAGGATATCCCCATTTCCTAGAATATGAAATTAAAACTCAAAAGGGCTTAAACCCTTACCCAAGATCCCACAACTATTAAGTGACAGATCAGGATTCAAATTCCAATACACCCCTGCCTCCTGGGCCAGAGCTCTTCCTAGGACAACAAAACAAGGGATCATCCAGGCTTTTCTGGAAGACCTCTAATAAGAAGCACCAACTAATTCCCCAAAGGCAGCCTATTCCACTTTTGAAGAGCTTTATTGTTAGGAAGAGTTTCTTAGATCTAGTCTCTGTAACTTAAATACAGTGATTCTAGTTTTGTTCTTTTAGGCCAAATAGAACAATTTGATATCATTTCAAGAGCTTGAAGACAGTTACTCTCTTCTTCCTGGGTTTTCTATTTTCCATGTTAAGCTTCTTTCATTCAAATGATCTTCGAATTCCAAAGACTCCAGGCCCCTTACTGTCCTGGTGATAGACCAAAACATCTTGTCAATGTCTTGTCTTGTCTTGTCTTGTCTTGCCTTTCCTTTCCTTTTTTCTTTTTCCTTTCCTTTCCTTTCCTTTCTTTTCCTTCCCTTCCCTTTCCTTTCCTTCCATCTTAGAATCAATGCTAAGACTTGGTTCCAACACAGAAGAATGGCAAGGGCTAGGCAATGGGGGTTAAGTGACTTGTCTAGGGTCACCAGCTAGTAAGTGTCTGGGGCCAGATTTGAACCCAGGACCTCCTGTCTCTAGGACTGGCTCTAAATCCACAGAGCCACCCAGTTGCTTCTATTGATGTTTTTTTCTAAAAATATGGTCATAAATTAACATAGCATTCCACATGGAGTTTGAGCAGGGTAAAACACTATTGGCCTATTACATCTAAGATGAATCAAAATTACTTCTGACATTCATATAAAGCATTTATGTATGAAAAGTGCTTCACATGCACCATTTTATTCGATCCTTCTTTTGCTTCATATCTAAGGAAACTGAGGTTCATAGAGGTTAAAAGACCTGTCTGTCCCAGGTAAATGGTAAATGCAGGACTTTAAGACTTCAAGTAAAACACTTTATTCACTCTTTCTCACTGTGTTCTGGACATGCTGCCTCTCTCAATCCAGCATGGGATCACAGTAAGGATCTGTAGTGACGCCATGTGGTTCTTGATCCTGGCAATAGAGTCATTTTTTTAAAATGCGCAAATTATATTAGTACTTAGTAGCTTCTGAAGCTATATTTTCCTAAGGCAAGGGGTGTTTGTTTTGTGTGTGTTTCATGAACCTTTGGGGCATATATGTTAAGCCTAAGAGCCCAGAATAAAGTTTGTAAAGACCTAAAATAAAATGTTAATAATTAATAAAACTTGGCAAATTTTTTGCTAAATAAGGTTTTTTTTAGTCATTTTTGGTCAAGTAGGTTACAGGAAACAATTTGGGACTATGCTCCCCAAATGATTACTTTTTGACCCAACTATACCACTATGCCTTTACCTCAAAAGAACAAAGAATGAAGATGACTCATATGTACAAAAATTATTCATAGCAGCATTTTTCATAGATAACCCAAATTGGAATGTCTGCCTATTTGAGAATGGCTAAAGCAAATATGATACATGAATGTAATAGAATATTTTTCAGTCATAAGAAAAGAGGAACAGACAGTTGCAGAGGAAACTGGGAAGTGATGAATAGCAGAGAGAACTAGAACAATTGACAAAATGATAGCATTATAAAGAAAACAACACTAAAATTTTCAGATCTCCAGTAGATGTGATGATAAACCAAAAGTCTAAAACAACTGAATGTGAAAAATATGTCACTTATTTCCTGTACAATTTATGATGGATTTTAAAAGTTTAAAATGAAGAAAACATTTTTAGACATGGCCAATGTTGAAGTTTTTTGATGGACTGCACATATTTGTCATGAATTTTTTTATTGTTCATTTGGGGAAGGAGTGAGAGGGAGAGAGAACAAATTTGTAAAATGAGTAAGTCAATTAAAATAATTACTGCTTTTGCTATACCTCAGATACATCTCTTAATATGTTTTGGTTCATGTTTGTCTAGTAGGTGGGCAATCAACTTCTTTGTTTCTTTTTGCTTCTATAACTATGCCCTATCATTTAAAAGTGGTATTTTAACCCTTTTTCTGTGATGAAATCTTTGAGCTGCCTGTCAAAAGTCTATGAACTTCTCCTCATGTTATATTTTAAATGTATAAAATAAAAAACATAGGATTAAAAAAGAAACAAATGATCTAATATAATTATCCAAAAAATGAAATTCTAAGACATGGATTAAAAGGTTTTGATTTTAAAACTCTCCTTTACATGTTACAGTTGCTCATCACTTGCTTTTCATATCCTAATGAATATGAAAATCTGACTCTCTCCCAAAGACTCTTCAATTCTTATCTACTTTAGTGGAGGCTGCTCCTTTTTTCAGGACCCAAAATACATGAAGCCAGGAGTAGAGTCAGCACTTCTCACTGTCTCCTTCCGGTGGGGGCTTTGTACAATTTCATCTTCAGGATTTGTATGTTTTCTCTTCAGCACTGAGCTCAGATATTGCTATCTCCTCCATGTAACCTTTTACTGATCCCTTTCCTCCCTCCAAAGTTAGTGGAATCTTCCTTGGAAATTTTTCCTAGAACATGTAGTTTGATCTCTTCCTTACTCCAATCTTCTATTTCCTCACCAGGTTATACGTGGTATTCCCCATGTAATAGGTGAAGTCCTTGAAGGCAGGAACTAGTTTGTAGTATTCTGTTTATTAAGCATATGCTAGTTGCCTAATTAATATTTGTTGAATTGAATTTCTCAATTCTTGTCCATATTTAGCAAGTTCTATAAGAGGCCTGTAACATTACCTCTGACTATGATATAGGGAAATAAATCACATCCAATTCTAACTTTCTAATTATTGCATGAGGAAATTAGGTAGTATAATCTAGAGGGTATTCATTGTACAGTCTAGATAGATTTTAATTCAAGTCATGCCTGGGATGCCTACTAGCTATGAAACTCTAGACAAATCACTCAATCTCTTCCATCCTCAGTTTCCCCACCTGTAAAATGAGGATAATAGAACCTTCCTCAGTGTCATGGGAATCAAGAGATAATACATATAAAACATCTTGTAAATTTTTAATGTACCACATAAATGTTATTTTTATTAGTTATTGTTGTTTCCTCCATGAATCAAACCCTTCCAACTTTTCTCCACAAAAACCCATATTCTCCCTTACAAAACTCTTGAATTTGATGCTTCTAAGGACAAAATAGATTCAGATGCTTAAGGTCAAGTCAGTTCAAGAAGAATTTATTTGTACCTACAATATTATAGGAAGGGCGGCTGGTATGCAGTGGATAGTGAGTGCACTGGCCTGAAACTGGGAAGATATGAGTTCAAATCTGACCTCAGGCACTTACTAGCTATGCTACCCTCTACAAGTCACTTAATCCTTTTTGCCTTGGTTTCCTCATCTGTAAAAAGAGCAGGAAAAGCAAATGGCAAACCACTGCAGTATCTTTCCCAAGAAAACCCCAAACGGGGTCAAGGAGAGTTGAACAAGTTGGATAAGAAATGACTAAAAGCCACAAAATATTGTCAAAATTTTGCTAAGAGCTGAGCCAAGTACTGTTTAATTACCCTCATTCTACTTTCTGTATTCCACTGCTATATATATGTATATATATATATACATACATATATATATACTTTTCTAAAATCCTATTGGT
>NC_058130.1:660848664-660992812 GCF_016433145.1 Gracilinanus agilis
ATATGTATATATATATATACATATATATATATATATATATATATATATATATATATATATACTTTTCTAAAATCCTATTGGTCTCTGTTCCATAATTTGACTGTATCATATTGGGATGGTGTGTGTCGGGGTTGAAGTCCTAGAAAACTTCTGATTTCACTAGCATAGGGAGTTCAAGAATGACATAATTTGAGAATTAGAGGGTACCTCAATGGATATTTCTTCCAATCTACATGTGAAATGAATTACCACCATAACAGTATAAAGTGTCTGACATGTATTAATCCCCTCTGGTTGAAAAACTTCAAAGAAAGTGAAATGACTACTTTTCTAGGTAGCATATTCTATTTCTGGACAGTTCTAATTATTTATGTGTTTTTTTTTAAATTATCAAACCTATATCTGTTTGTTTCCAAATTCCATCCACTACTTCCACATCTTCCCTCTAAAGCCAAATGGAATTAACGTATTTTCTTTTCCAAATGCTAGCACATCAAATGCTTACAGTTTGCTATCATGTCACACACCCACCTCACAATCTTCTCTTTTTCAGGCCAAACATAGTCCGTTCCTTTCACTAATCCCCATATATCATAGCCTCATAGCTTTTCACAATCTTGTGTGCCTTCCCCTGGATACTCTTCAGTTCATCAGCGTCCTTCTTAAGCTATACACTTCAGAACTTAACATAATCCTCTGGGCAAGGTCTGATGCTGGCAGAACACAATGGCATTAACATCTCCTACTTCTGGAAGTTGTGTGCTTCCAAATGCAGCTCACATTTTCATTAGGTTTTTTGTTATTACATTATACTGTTGATTCATATGAGTTTGCAGCCTACTAAAAGCCCAAGATATTTTTTCAGAAAAATCACCATCTATCCATTTCTCATTATCTTATTTTTGGTGCTCTTTGTTCAAGACTACACACATCTCCATTGAACTTAAACTTATGAGATTTATCCCTAAGCATCAGACCAGAGGTGTCAAACACTATTTTCAACACTACCCAGGGCAGGGAACCAGATCAAAATGTAATCAGGAAATATTTAACAAAACAAAAAAATACAATTGAATATGATCATGTTTTCCCACAGACACACTTATTTGTGTATTTATTTGAGTTTGACACCATTATCTGAGGGACTATAAAGACTCATGAGTCCTGACTTTTTTCATCTACTGTGATAATTGTTCCTCCCAGCTTTCTGTCCTCTGCAAATTTGATGAGCACACTATCTCTTCATTCATGTCATCAATAAAAATGTTAAGCAGCACAGGGGCCAAGCTCAGATCCCTGGAGTAGCCAAACGGAGAATTCCTGTCACAGTGATATTGAACCACTGCTGAGGTTTCCTTGAATCCAGTCATTAAAACATTTTTGAATTTATTTGATTGTATTATTCTCTTTTCCAGATCTTTCCATATTCTTTGCCAGACTACCATTAGATACTTGACCAAAGTTTTGTTAATCTAGGTAAACTAGATCTCTGGCATTCCCTTCATCTATAACTTGAGTAGGATATGAAGTCAGGCTAGCAGAACAATTTTTTTTGGAAGTTATACTGGCCCTTCACAATCACCACTTCCTTTCCAGCCGAGAAAATCCCCCTATCAGTGTAGACCAGTAGCTCTTCAATTCATCCTATTTGAGCTTGGCTTGAGAGCAAAAAGAAAGCTTAAGAGCTTGTTTCCTCATCTATAAGATGAGAGAGTTGGACTTAATGATCTCTCTAGTACAGCTCTAAATCTATGATCTAATGTAAAAAAGCAGTATGAATCAAAAGGACTATGCATAGTACCAGTGATAGAGCTGACTAGAAGGATCAATGCAATGAACATTTATTAATCATCTACTCTATGAAAGGCATTGTGCTAGCTGCTGGAAATTCAAAGATAAAGGCAGAATAGCTCTTCTCCTAGGAGAACTTTCATTCTTACAGTGAAGGTGCACCAGGCACACACACACAAAAATAAATACCATGCAAGGATACAGGGGGAAAATGTTGCCAACAGCACAGATCAGGAACAGGTTTAGATTTAAGGGGGCAGCTGGATGGCTCAGTGGATTGAGAGGCAGGTCCAGAGATAGGAGGTCCAAGGTTCAAATCTGGCCTCAGACACTTCCTAGCTGTATGACCTTGGGCAAGTCACTTAACCCCCATTGTTTAGTCCTGTAACAAATAAAATTAATATAGAAGGATATATAAAAAAGATATTAGGGTTTAAAAATTATTTAAAAAAAGATTTAAGAGGTAACAACTGAGTTGATTTAAGCTTATAGAGATCTAGGTATTCTAAAAGGTAGAAGTAAGGATGGAAAGTATTCCAGACCTAAAATCAACCTGTACTAAGGCATGGAGGTGGGAAATGGAAGCCCATGTTTAAGGAATATTAAATAGGATAATTTGGTGAGAATTTAGCATATGTAGTATACTTAAAATATAAAAAATAACTGCAGCCATAATTTGAAAGGCTTTAAAGCTAAGAGAAAAACTAAATTTACTTAAAAGACAGACAATAAAGAGCCACTGAATATGCTTGAAATGGGATATGATATGACCAGACTCAGGCTGTAGGAATATTAATTTGGTAGTTATTTAGAGGAAGGATTGATGAGGGAGCAGCATGGAAGCAGTAGAACAATTAGGAACTACCTGCAATTGTTTAGGTGAGAGATAATGAAGGCTTTAAGGAACATGTTGGTGGCTACAAAAAGGTAAGAGATGTTGCTAAGGGACAATTAAAAAGTCTTGGCAACTGATTGTTACAGAAACAAATCATATATGGGGAGCATGTGTGCTGTGATAGGCACATGCTGTCAAAATACCTTAAAAACATATTTATCATATTATCTTGTGGATAATTTGTTGAAGCCTGGGAAACAAGTATCAAGATGAGAAGGTATGAATGGATTGTATTCTATATTCAAGAAGTAGTAAATAGAGTGCTGTTCTTGAAGTCAGGAACATTTAGATTTAAATTCTTCAGACTTTACTACAGTGACATTAGGAAAGTGATATCTAATCTCAGCCTCAGTTTCCACATGGATAAAATTAATTACCAAAGGAAATTATGTAAATAAATTACTCTGCAAATCTTAAAAGTTACATTAAGGGGGGGGCAACTGGGTAGCTCAGTGGATTGAGAGCCAGGCCTAGAGATGGAAGGTCCTAGGTTCAAATCTGGCCTCAGACACTTCCTAGCTGTGTGACCCTGGGCAAGTCACTTGACCCCCGCTGCCCACCCTTACCAATCTTCCACCCAAGAGACAATACACCAAAGTACAAGGGTTAAAAAAAAAAAGTAAAAAAAAAAAAAAAAAGACAGAAGGCAAGGCCTTAAAAACAAACAAATAAATAAATGAATGAATAAATGGATGAGTGAATGAATGAATGAATTGATTGATGGATTGATAGATTGATTGATTAGAGCAAAGATATTATTAATAGAAAGAGTATCCACAATAATGAAACTTTAAGTCCTTAGTTAATATAGGATAGTCAATGATTTTACTATCATTGAAGTCTAAAATTCTCAAGGATGACAACAATTCCATTTTTAAGATCTTGGAAGACTTATATAGCATACCCTCAAAAAGAAAACAACATATCATGTAAAAATGTAAGATCTAGGAGCAGCTGGGTAGCTCAGTGGAGTGAGAGTCAGGCCTAGAGACAGGAGGTCCCTAGGTTCAAACCCGGCCTCAGCCACTTCCCAGCTGTGTGACCCTGGGCAAGTCACTTGACCCCCATTGCCCACCCTTACCAATCTTCCACCTATGAGACAATACACCGAAAAGTACAAGGGTTTAAAAAAAATGTAAGATCTACATAAGTAGAATGAAAATCATTTTACTACATTAATAAACACAGATTAATATTTGTAGTGCTATAGAGAGTTATGGATGGAGCTAGATGACTTGGAATCAAGCCCTGGTTCTGTCACTTACTTCCCTTCAGTCTTAGTCAAATCTTCTCAACTTATCAACCTCCTTTGCAAAATAAGGATGTTGGACTTGATAACTTTTAAGGTCCCTTTTAGTTCTAAATCTCTCTATATTTGTGATTGTAATATAATGCACATTATCTATGTAAATATCATTTAAAACATTTATTATTATCATTTTATTTTTATTCTCATTTTTATCCTACACTCATAGAAAGGGGAGGGAGAAGTAAAAAACAAACCCTGAATTTGTAATTTCAAGTCCCCTTTGAAAAAAACTATGATAAATTGAAATAAATTTGCTGACATAGACTTTAGGTACAATTCTTTGGAATATTGGAATAGGGATAAAGTGCATTTGAGTTAGAAAATATATGTATATATGTAGATGAAAGAACCATCTTGAATTTTAGTGTGCATTTTCTTTTAAATTAATTCTTTACCACATTTGTTCATTCAATAAGACTCATAGATGCCAACATCAACTATCTATAGCACTTGTCTTCATGCTAATGTAATCAATAAATTGAGTATTCGCCTCTATTCCTTAGTGAAGGGCAGATAACTAGCATGAAGAAATGCTTCTAAAACTATTTTAGAATTGTTTGATTTTCAAGGTTAGAACTCAAGTGTTCAAACCTCAAACATATACAAGAATATGAAAATACATTTTAAAAACACATCTTCATCTTCCAGCATTTGGATGTCGTTTTTCTTTTTCTTGCCCAAGACGTTTCTTCCAATATCATATGGAATCTTCTTTTTTTTTTCCTAGTGACCACATTCCAGTTTCAGATTTTCTTGACACAGTGAAGTCAACGCTCTCTACTGTAATCCAACACTTATGAAATGAGCTGTCAGGCATGCACTGTGCCAGAAACTCTTAAGTCCACACACAGCAGGACACAAAACTAGTAGCAACTGTACTGAATTACAACCAATAGGAAAAGTCACAGGTCAATGAAGCCACACAGAGTTTGCTATAGCCAACAATGAAACTTAATGTACTTTCCATGTCCAGGACCATTCGCTATACAGCATCTGCTAAACAGATTAATGATAATAGCAACAGAAAGTAGAAGCAAAATGCAAAATATAGAATCCTGGCCAATATTCCATTTGTAATTTGTCACACCACAGCACAATGAGACTTCAGCATGAATGTGTTGCCAATTTACAATTCAAATAAGCTTCCTTGAATTTTAAAAGAATGGACTGTGTACACATCAGTCAGTATGACACAAAAATGCCCCATCAGGTTTATTTTAAATGCGCGTTTTCTTCAGTACTGTTAACTAATCACTATCATTACTTTTACTGTTTAAGGATGCAATATTTATTAGGCAAAATGCAATTTGGACTCCTCTTTTGCACCTAAACTATTTCATTTCCTGGCTCCTCACACTATTTATTTCCTGATTAGACATATTAAGCCTTTAAAACTGCTAAATTTGAGGTGATGTATTTAGTTGTAGGTCAGTGGTAAGAAACTGCATTTCTCCATACACGAAGTCCTCAAAGAATTATTCAACATTGTATGGATTCCAAGGAAAAAAATAAACTTTAGTACCTTCTGATGTTGCATTTAGAAAGAAAGGAGGAGCAAGAAAGGGAGAGAGCAAGGAGGATGAATTTAATGGTTAGGGTACAGATGAGTTATGCACCAGCCATTGCAGAGTTTTAATCCTAGTTTTAAACTTTGTCTTCCTTCTTTAGCCTAGAGCAAGACTCCTTAACTTCCTCGTATCAGTTTCCACATCTGTAAAATGGGCATGATAATACTTACCTACCTCACAGGGATGTAGCGAGAATTAATTAGGGTTTGTGAGGCGCTTTGAAGATGAAACAAGTTATATAAATACTAAGTATTGCTATTAAGACAACTGTCACGTACTATAATTAAGGAGTTTTAAGGCTCACTGTTCAACCTACCCTAAAATTGTTAGAATTTCATGAGAAAGAAACGTAAGACCATGTTAACTGACTAATTTGAAGAAAACAAACCACTGTTTTATTTCGAACTGGAAATAAGGTAAGAATAAGAGTCCCTCATTACCCACAGGCTCTACAAAAACAATATCAGGAACTCCCTGTGGCAATTTTTACACCTGGTTTGCATCCTCAGGGAGAAAGTTACACTACTGGGAAGGAAAACAAAAAGACTCAGGATAATTTCACCCCCACCAGGAGCATCAGGATGAAAGAAGCAACAGGTATTTTTGTTATTATTGTTGTTATTATTATTATTATGGCCATATGAAAAAGAACATGATGATAAGGAAAAGAAATATTGTTAAGTAGTTAGGGAAATAATGAAAGCAATGGTCCAAAGGATTAACTCTTTTTTTCAAATCAGTTAGATTTGTTTTTCCTTAAGAGAGTAATATAAAGACAAATTATTATATTTTATCCTAAGTTCTCAGTAAGTGATTCTTCCTAAATGCTAAATATAGAGGGTAAAAGATTATATTCTATTTGCCTTTCATTTGCATGAAACTGATTACACACATCAAAGTTTAACCAACTGAAATTCCAGCATATTTCAAAGTAATTCTCACACTTTTTTAAATTGCTGATCAGATAATATATACACAGTTCAGTTCTTCATCTTAACTAAATGTACTTATAATGACTAAAAGGAATAATAAGGAAGGCTTCAGTTAATATAAATTACAAATAAAACAGGATTTCCCTCTCAACACTCAAATAAAAGTTATAGACACTTCAGATCAAAATGCCTTTCTCCACCCCCTCCTCTGAAGTATTCCAGGTATTTTGCCTTTGTTTAGATCCCTTAGAGTTTCAAATGGAAAAGGCATTTGATAAATGAAAGATAACTGAACAATGCATTTTCCTTAAATTTCTCAAGAAGTATGGGTCAATTTTTATGATATCAGGAATCCAATCTAGAGAGAGGTTTACTCATCCAAATCTGTACCTAATGGACTTTGCAAGAGTCCACTTAGTGGGGATATTATATTAACACTGTCCAAATGAGTAGGAATTTAATAGTAAAGAAAATCTTAAAACAGCCTAACATTTAAAGGAAAAGTAACCCTAAAAGAAATAACACCAAATCCTTTAAATGACATTATTCTAATACCATTGATAAAAGAGAGCACATCACATCCCAAAATATAGATTTGCATGCATACATATGCATATATGTATATGAATTTTAATTATACTCTTATGTACAGAGTTCATGGACTCCAAACAATTTAAGAAAATGCAGTTATAAAATATATATATATATATATATATATATATATATCTGTATTCTGAAATTAACTATGTGTAGTATAATAATTTCAAGCGGTAGGAAGAGATAGGCAATTAGGTCAACCTAAAAGCAGCTAAGGTGTAGTATTACAATAAAAAAAAGCTCCATCACTTTTGCTGATGGTTTTTATATCCTCTAGGAAACTTATTTCTGTAAGACTCATGCTTCCTTAAAAAATACACACTAAATAAATTTCTAATTTTATGAGTAACTGAACCTACATAGATTAGTATAAGAAAAAAAGTCAATCTATCAGTTATTTTAGCATTATACATCTCTTAATTTTTTTTGAGATCAGATTGTATTTCCTTATTATTAATTAATTCTGAGGTATCTAGGTGGCTTGGTGGATGAAATAGTAAGCTTGGTGTCAAGGAGACCTAGAGTACAAAATTCAGTCTTAAACATTTCCTAGCTATGTGACCCTTGGCAAGTCACTTAGCCTCTTAATCCACTAGAGAAGGAAATGGCAAACCATTATCTTTGTCAAGAAAACCTCTTATACTGTATTGGAATGATAAGGCTCACAGGATCAGGAAGAGTCAAATACAAATGAATTAATTAACAATAATATTAATTCTGGCTATTGAAAAATAGAGGTAATTACAAATTTTATATGTATATAATGCATATATGTACATATATATGCATGCATGTACACACATGCATACATAGTAAAAGAATTTAAAGATTGGCCTAGGAGATTCACTGAAGATGAGGATTTGTGTATATGTATATGTGTGTTGTATTTTTGAAAAATTGTTCTGTTGTGCCATTATCTAGAAAATGAATTTCTGGCACTCGGTTATAGTTGGAAGTAATGTATATGTATATGCAAATATGTGTGAGAAAGGGATGATCTCTTTATAACATTTAATAGTTTTTTTAAAATTTATGGGATATATCTAGAAAGCATAGAAACTCATAAGAAAAAAAGGGCTTGTTTTGGCTTCAACAAATAATCTTGGGAAACAAAAATGCAAGGTGGAGCCTTGCACTAAAAAATAGACTATGCATTACTATCATCAATGCAATGATCTAAAGATTTATATTGTAATGCAACACTCAGCAGCAACATAGATGGGTGACACAGAAAGCAAAAATGGCATCATTTGTACTGTAAAGTGAAGTACATTTTTTAAAGTTTCTCTTCTACTCACATAACTTGAGTAATTATTTCTTAAGCATCACTTTACTATAAAAACCCCAGGACTTTACCTCTCAGCAATTATGTTTTCAGAATTAAGTGAAGTAAAATGCTGAATTTTCAAAATGACCTCAGTAATTTTAATTCTAAAAAGAATAATTATTACTTTCTAAATTCTATAGGAATCACCAAGAAATAATTACTTTTGATCAATTTCAAATGTCAAAAGACACAGGCATAAGAAAGATTGATATTATATAAGTCTAAGAGTTTTATAAACTTTGAAGTGATGAATGAGTGGCAACAATGATGAGATTTGATTTACAATTTCTTAGAAATTTTATAAACTTAATGTATAGCTTCAGTATCTAATGTATACATATGTGTGTATGTATATATTTTTATATATGTAAAGTTGTTATTTTGTTGAGGGAAAAATTGATTGCTTTCTATATTAAATAGGTAGGCTCATAAAATGGCATAAATGGAGAAAAATGAAAAGAAAAACAATCTATTCTCCCAAATTTGTTCCTTTTATTCTCTTAAAGAAGAGGAAACAATGAAGCTAGTGAAGTCAAGGGGAAAAAACAGTAATCTGATAACAAACAAAAATAAAAAGATTAATCTTTCAAAGTAAAATTCTTCTATCAGGACAAGAAAATAAATTGGGATTATATACAATATAAACTAGATATTGCTTTATTTAAGTTCTGGCATCTAGTTAGGAATGCCAATAGTGGGCAGTAGAATAAGGAATTTTGTAATGCACAACTTTAAAAAACTGTCCAAACATTTATAGATTAGTGATGTGTTTGATGCTAATTTTCCAGGATCTTGATTAAAAATAAATTGATGAGCCTCTATTGGTGGGAAGCTTCCATTTCTTATATAAAATTAATATACACTCTTAAACTTTTGACTTTGTTCAAGGGAAAATTTGGTAAAGGTGGGAATTTTAGATGCCATAGATAAGATGGCATATAGTTAGAGGATAAGCACACATGTATGCAAACATGTCTATATATATGTGTATGCATATTTCAATATATACATGCATATATGTATGGATATATGTATACAGAAGTGCCTTCAGCATCTCTCATCATTCCAGTTTAAGTCATTGCAAGGTCTGTAATTTTACAGCTAGTCCCTTCTCCCTAAATTCCTTACCTGAAAAGCAAACACCTCTTATTATAACAGTATTAACAGGTCATTCACATACTAAGAGAGTCAAAAACATCCTTAATGTTTCTGGTTTGAGTGAAGTAATCTGATGCAATAGAGGAAGATTAGACGTAGAAAAATCAATCTTGGCTCCACTACTTGCTTAAAAGTATGACTGTAGTGAAGTCATTCAAAACTTCTTAAGTCTTAGTTTCCGCATCTATAAAAAGGAAATAAAACCAGTTGTGCTTATTTCATAGGAATGTTGTGATGATCAAATAGGACGGATGTATGTGAAAACACTTGTACATTGTAAAGTACACTATTAATCTGAGGTATGTTTATGCAACCACTTAAGAATAAAGTTCTTAAATAATTAGTAATTATGGGAAATAATCCTATAAATTAAAAATAAAAAGAGGTCTGATATATTTTATTCAGGATTTTAGTCCTTAATCTCAGTTCCTGATTGCTAAGAATTAAATTCATCTCTTTCTTTTTTAATAGCTGGAAGCTTTTGTGAAGTAGATGTAAAAAATTCCCATAATACTGACAAGTGGCTCTGAACTGTTAAAGTGGTATATTAATACTGATTACTCTGATTAATAATACTGTAAGAACTGGTTCAATTGCACTTTTACTTTTGAGAGATAAATGAATGATATATAAAAGTTATAATACATAATTATATATTTTAGCTTCTATTAATAAAAGTCTATTAATTTATGAATGAGGAAGTTGGACTATTTCTTTTCATCAATGGGACTATTTAAAAAATAAAAAATAAATAAAATTTAAATATTTCTCAGTTAAGAATTTCTATCTAAGCATAGATGGTTTCCTCTTATATAAATCAATAAAATGGATAACACTATTTCTGTTTTTAAAGTTCAATAATGCTTGCTTTAGTTACATTTTACAATTTTTGAAAACAAAATATTTCATGATCTTTTATATGCAAATTAAAAATTATTTTTTTAAAAAATGCTTCTATGTATATCATCTACATTGATCCTCACAACAATCCTGTGAGACACATAGGATGGACATATAAACGAGAAAATGGAACATAGATGTTAAGTCCCTTGTCTAGGATTAAAGAGTTAATCTTGTGAATCTGCATTCAGATGTATTTGTATTAGACTATGCTTTAAAATCTCTTCAAAAAAGTCTTTGTAATGATATAATTACATGCTTATTTGGTGCAAGAAACTGCTTGAATATAAAGATAAAAACAAAAACATGTGACATTGGGGAAAGAGTTTAGTAAGGGGTAAAAATCTTTAATGACTATCGGCAATATTTTTCATTATCATAACTCAGTGAAGTATATTAATGAAGAAAAATTAGATAGATTTTTTAAAATCTTATTTTTTCTCTCAACTGGAATATCTATCTGCAATAGAGTTTACATTTATTTTCCAAGAGTTTTTAACAGTTGACAGATGGGAAAGAAGATGAGAGTTAGAGATATCAATTTGCTAACAATTAGAGTTTACCAATAATGGAGTTGGATGCCTTGGGAGGTAATGAGCTCCCAATCATTGGCAATGTTTAACCAGATTGTTGGATAACCACCTACTAGGAGATTGTATTGAGAATATCTTTCATTAAACAAGAACTTGAACTAAAAGGCATCTAAAATTCAGGCAAACTCTGAAATTCTATGATCTTCAATAACTGATGGTGATTACTGTCATAGGATTATCTGCCACTATGGTCGATAGATTTTAGTATGTTTAATGAATTATAGAATTATAATGTCTATAGAAATTATCTTTATATATACACACATACACATACATATATTGTGTGTAATACAGTAATCATAGTCATACTTCACAGTCTTATAGTTCATGTTCTCATAAAAAGAATCACTGACACTAAATACTTTCAGTTGTTTTTCTAGGTTTTCACACTTAAATTACCAATCTGCTGGAGGTGGGATACATTATATAAGTAGACTTTTGAAAAAATCCCCTTATGATTCAAAAATGTATAAGAAATGCTTGCTAATAAATGTCTATCTTCAAAAGTAAGATAACAAAACGATATTATATATGCATACACACGAGAGTTCAAAGAATCAGAGCAGATTGCTAGTACGGTGGTAGTTCCAATAAGATGACTGAAATGATTACTGGGGTTCTTTAAGTGCTTTTGAAAAGAAATGTTGTATCTATTTTTTAAGACATCTTATACAGCATTAAAAATATAATGGGAGCCGAATGCAATTGCATGGGGCAAAATTACTTTCCAAGACATAAGTGAAATATATTCTTAAATTATAGCATGGGTAGGAGATATTTTTATCCCTTGATTTATTACATCCCTCTTGTAAATGTATTACTGCTAACATAGCAGAAAAACAAGCTAGTTGGTCTGCTTTCACCTCACTGCAATGCCAGGCCTTAGCAGGTGTGCCTCAAGGACTCTTCCCTTTTATTCTTTGAATCATCTTGCAGACACTAATGAGCATCCCTCTTCAGCTTTAATTATTGGTCCCTGACAAGTCAACATAATAGGAATCAGCTTAACCAAGCATACTCCCTAGTGACATGTTCAATTACTCAGGTTGTACTTCGCGAGGAGAGGTCTGAGGGTTTGCTAATTTAACAATGTCAAAAAAATAAACATTGGTATCACTTACAGTTTATCTTTTGACCCTTCTATTGCCAAATCTAACAAGATACCTTTTTGCACGCTGTATCTTCACATTCAGCACCAAGATTTTTTTCAAAAATGAAACATTATTTATAACTCATATTATTACATAAAGAAACCATATAACATTCTAAAAACTATTGGGATGGAGTAATTCCATTTTTCTGCTTGAATAGAGGTATATTGTGTTATACGTATTACCTTTTGTCAACATTCACTCTTTGCTTATTATTTAAAAAACAGAAATACTGAGAATTTTCCCCATTACTATATGTTCGTATATATACATATATGTAGTCAAATACCAATTTACTTGTATTTGAGGGGGTATTTTTTAAAATATAAGAATTTGCTATAGTGTACCATATTTCTATGGTACCACAAAAATCACAAGGTACTATACTGTATCAAAATATCAAAAGTCAAAATACAGTAACCTTCTCAGAGAGTTAGGATCACCAATTGTGGTTTGATTAGCTCTAGCATTCCCCCTCCCTCATAATTTAATTCTTGCGATACAGTGCTTGCCATAGTTCCATTAGTACTGGTAATCTTTCTCCTTGAATCTGTTATGGACCTCTGGGAACTGGAATTCATAAGCACTTTACCTCAATTGATTTACTTTCATGCTGTAGATTGTTGATACGTCCAAAATGTAATGTATAATACCAACTAATTTTTTTTTCGTGGGCTATGTCCTTCTTTTCAGTCATTTCTCTCGTACACACGTAGAATTGCTCAGAAGACAGAGCATCTGAGGAATTATAGGTAGAAAAACACAAACCCAATACCACTAATTGAAAAATCAATCCAAGACATGCTCTAGTAATGATGGGTCAGCAGTGTCATTTTGTATTTGAAGAACATATTTTACAATCTTCATTTTTTTTTCTGACTAATAGGAAATATTACAAATTTGATAGGAATTATTTTTAAAAGAGAATGTTTAAATATATGTCAATATACATATAGGCACATTTTTTCCTGTCAGTTTAAGTATATGTCTAATTCATTTTTAAAACTGTATGAAGTCATTACAACCCTTCACATAATATACTAAAATGAAGTTTATTGGGAGATATTAATAACATTTTTTTCAATCAAATTTAACAAACACTCCCATTTAACACTTGGAATGATTTTTATTTTGAGTTTTTGCAATCAAGTCATTAGAATAGTTTATAGTTTTTTTATGCTAAGAGCTTGAATAAATTTGAATGCTCTTATTATCTTAATCTATGCTTTACTATATTGCCAAATAAGTATAAATATTGCCAAAATCTGGTCTTTTTGTTTTGTTTTGTCTTTCCCTCTCATTCAAGTAGCAATAATGAGTCAGCAGATTTACATTTTTATGATTGAATACCTTAAATCTTGGCAAGATTTATGGGGGGAACTTTGGATACTATGCTCAAATTTCTGATCTGATGATAGTTTAGAAAGTGTTTTAATTAAACTTCAAGTAAGATGTGGTAGAATAGAATAGAAGGGGAATTGCTTTTAGGGACTCTGGTTTCAAATCCCAACTATGGCATGTGCTTTCTATGTGACTTTGAAAAGGTTACTTGGCCTCTCCGAATTTCATTGTCAATACTGGTGAAATGAGGAGGCTGGGCTAGGTGTCCTCTGAAGTCCTTTCCAGCTATAGAGGTAAGATCCTCTGTCATTGATGTATTAGGAAGGGGAACATGTCTATCTGTTCCTTCTGTTACCTGGAAATTGAATGATGTTCCTATTGACATTAATTGTTATTTAATTCAATTTCCAAAATTTTGGCTATTTTAATTGTTTTAAAAATAAACAAACTGGAAATTTTTTTTCTTAAAAATCCTAATCTAAATGATATGACAGTATATTCAGCTTCTCGAATACAAGAGGCAGTATTTTATTTATCTTTACATCCCATTTGATCAAATTAAATATTGACAATGTGCTTAGCATAGTGCATGGAACATTTTCTTCCTTCCATTCGGTACTCAGGACTTTTTATACACACCAACATTTGTTAAGCACCTATATTTTTGACATAGCTGATTTCTGAACAAAATTCTTTCAGAATTTATTAAAATGGGTACAAAATGCTTCATTAACTGAGTTCTTAAAAATATGCTTAAAGTTAATTCAAGACAAACAAAAGACAGAAAAACATAATAGTGGTTCAACATTCCTCAGCATCACTGAACAATGGGCAGACAAGCTTTTCCCCTCAACAAAGCTGACCTAAGGGAGGAGCTAAAACTGCCTTTGAAGGCAGTTTTGCAAGCTGAAAGGACAGTCACACACATACACCCAGCATAAAATTAGGGAGCTCCACCCCAAAACTAGGGACATTTAGAAAGTAAGATACCACAAGAACAGGAAGGTATTTTTCAAAAATACCATTATTGTCTTTAAGCTTTCTGTCTCTCTGTCTCTCTGTCTCTCTGTCTCTCTGTCTCTCTGTCTCTCTGTCTCTCTCTCTCTCTCTCTCTCTCTCCCTCTCCCTCCCTCTCCCTTCTATTCCCCTCATTTCCCCTCCTTTTCCCTCTTATTCTCTCTCTTTTAAAATGGGATGAAATTACATAAAAACATTCTTCTCAATACAGCAGGTAGCTGATCTTGGGCTCCTAAAAACGATGCCAATGAAGCACAAGCTCTGACAGGTCCTACTTAGCTGAAAAGAATTCATGTATGGGCCTAGCAACAGATTTTGTGTGCATCTGTCATCTACAGAACAGTCTAACTAAGGTTGTAAATGCTAATTGCCAATAGGTGGGCCAACAGGTGATTTTATTTATTTATTTGTTTGTTTATTTGTTTTGCCATGGTAACTCAGAAAGACCATTCATTAAGACATTTCTCAGAATCATGAAATCTTAGGAGTTGAACAATGTCAATGGAAGAAATATTGCCATTAATAATATCATCGATTTCTTAAAGTATTGAAACAAGATTGAAATTAAACTATTTAAGGAAAGGGGAAAACGAACTAAACTCAATTTTTATACAATTTAAGACTCATTCATAATTCAAATACATATATATATATATATTTCATCAATGATAATCTTCCCTCAGACACTTTCTATCTATATGACCATGGCAAATCACTTAATCCTGTTTGTTTCAGTTTCTTCATCTAGTTGGAGAAGGAAATGACAAACCACTCCAATATCTTTATCAAGAGAACTCCAAATAGGGTCACAGACTGTTGAATATGACTGAAACAAATGAATAACAACAATGACAAGTCACTGAGGAAAACATTACCTGACTGGAAACACTTTAGAAAGCATTAATCTAACTTTAAAATATTACAGAGGATGAAATTGAGGACTAGAAAGGTAAAGTGACTTTTCCAAAGTAACATAAATGAGTTGGCACTAAAACTCTCAACTCCCACCCAAAAATGTTCTACAACCTTTAATTGGCAACAATTTCTCCTACCCCTAGGTTTTTTTCCCCATTCAAAATTGTGTGAAGCAGAACGTTTATAAAGACAGGAAGGGGACACATAGCACAAATATGTGGTCAGATGGGTGGAGCTTACTGAAGCATCTTTTCTCACATGAAAACTCATAGCCAGCACAGGAAAAGAAACCTCTGTGATAAGGACACTAAAATTGGCCGAGAACTTTAAAGAATAAGCATATTTGGAAAAAAAATTAAATGTGAACTAGTTTAAATTTTCAAACCTGTTAAAATGAAGTTAAAGTACAACACATTAAGAATATTACTATCCTCTTTGTTTCAATGTACACATTGGCAATCACTGGACTTACATGATAGTTTGCTCTTTAAATAAAAATATAGAAATAAATAACTTTCCAAAAAGAAGCAATGATGAACCAATTCAACAAGTTTTTTGATGGGGGGTGTTTTATTTTTTGTGGCAGGAGGCAAAGATTCAAAGAGATCAACAAAGAGATTATATCTATTGAAAGAAGAATGAGAATCTAAATAATGATTGGAGTTAAGGGAAAAGGAGAAAAAGAAACATATGGAATGTAATTCAGTGAAAAGAAGTCATGAATCTAAGTCAGGAAGCCTTGATTTCTAATAATGGCTCTGCCACCATAAGCTATATGATCTTGGGAAAATCACTAGTTTCTTTGGGCCTTACTTTCTTTAAGTGACATTAATGAACCTTTCCACCCCTAAGATCCTAATCTTCCAAATCTGTGTTGTGAGTGGAGAGCTCACATAGAGCTTAATGACTTCCTGGATATGGTGAATAAGAGGAAGAGAATAGAGGGGAAAATGCTATTGAAATTTAACATCAGGGTTGAAGGTTTTTTTTTTTTAATAATTTACTAATTCAGTTTTTTCCCTGAGGGGAATGGGAATTATCTGTTAAAAGGGGTGTTATTTTGACACTGTTCTCTTATTTAATGGGTATTTGTTCTAGAATCCCAATTGGGAACCTCCATTTATTCTTTCAGCAAACATCTAATAATAAACATCTACATGAAAGACATTATGTTAAGTATTGGAAACAGAAAGGGGAAAAAAGGAAATAGTCTCTCCCCTCCTGAAGGTTACAATCTCTTTGGAGGAAACAGACAAGTCAGTACCAAATACAAAGTAATTTCAGGAGTAAGCTCTGAAATTGTTACTTTTCATTTATTTTATCAATGTATTACACAATAAGCTAGTAAACATTTAATAAATGTTTGTTAAATTCACTTGACCAGAGGCAGAAAAGTCATTCTAATTTAGAGACCAGGTCTGACTATGGAGGAACATTAGAATTTCTATTCCCTAACTACTAAACTCTAGGGGAGAACTATCAAAGGCAAACAGTATCAAAAGAACTTAGCAATCTACATTAAATGTAATATATCTCCAAAATTTTTGCTCTTTCCTTTGTGATAAAACAGAAAACCGTGTTTGACATTTAAGACAATTCAAAACTTGTCCCCTTTCTACCATTCTAATTTTTTCAACTTTATTTCATGTACTATTTTGTGGCCTATTTGCTGTTCTGCACACATGACCCTCTATCCCCATACTCATCCTCTATTTCCCGATTCTATTCTCTTTTACTGGTTGTGCAGCATCCCTGGGACTGAAGTCAGAAAAATTTATCTTCCCGAGTCCAAATCTGGTCTCAGGCACTTACTACATGTGTGACCCTAGGCAAGTCACTTGACATTGTTTTCTTTAGTTCTTCATCTATGAAATAAGCTGGCGAAGGAATGGCCAACCACTCCACTATCTTTGCCAAGAAAAAATCCCAAGTCAGACACAGCTGAAATCACTGAACAGCAATGGGACTTTAATGAATAGGAGTGACAGTCAGATATATGTTTTAGGAAAAATCACTTTGCCAGCTGAGTAGGAGGACAAATTGGAGTGAGGAGAAACCTGAGATAAAAAGACAAGGGAACGGCTCTTTCAATAGTTCAGGTTGGATTTTATCAGGACTTGTACCAATGTGATGGCTGTATGAGTGTAGAAGGGGTGATATGTATGAGAAATATTTGAAAAACCAATGTATTAACAAAGAAAAGATAGATGTGAAATTCTTAACCACCTTAATAATAGTCTATCATTTGCATTCATACCATTGCTATCTAAAAAATTCTGTTTTTATTTTCTACCAAGTAGGTTCTAGTTCACAGAATCATAAAATCTGGAGGAACCTCAGATATCCATCATTTAATCTGGCCTTTACCAGACCAAAAATTCCTGACACGCATTATTCAGCTTTTTCTTTCAATTACTGGTTTTAGTTAATATCTCATGACATATGAAAAAGGGATCAGAAAACTTCCTGATCTATAAATTAGTTCTTAACAGTATTATTCATGTAACTAAGTTTACTCAGTACTGTTTGTTTTTAGGTAGCATCAAGTTTACAAAGAGTCTATGGCATTACTTATAATAGGAATTCAGTAAGAATTGTTCAATATTTCATTTATTCTTAGATCCCATTTATTATTTGATACTTAGAACTAAAAATTTTAAAGTCAGATGTGTTTTTAAGGCTATTTTCAACATATTTAATATAATTTGAGGCAGAAATAATATTGGAGGTTCTGCAGAGACAGATTTATGTTAAATTTACCAGGAAATTCCATTTACAGAGATTATAACTCATGTTTTTAAACAATTTTTGAGCTGTAAAGATATTTAGCACATACCTTTTAAAAAAAACTAACTTCAAAAGTGTGAAGAAATACATTTAACCTGGAGAAATGATAAATATTACAAGTAATGACATGAAAATGGGTGAGTTCTAATGATACATTTGCTATGGATAAATGTCTCCAGCAACCTAAAATTCCTTTGACTTATTGGCATCTTCTCACGTGAATTCAATATTAAAAGTACATAATGACTTCTGCAAGTACTGCCTCCTTACCCCCCACCCCCAATTAATTTTTAAAAGTTGTATCTTAAGTGATTTTTTTTTCTATGCATTTCTCATTAATCAGAACTTGAATCATCAAAATGTTTATTTAGTAATAGCCAAAGGATGTGGAAGGTGGTATTTAAGCCTTTTTATAGTTCCTTGTAATAATGTTTATGCAGTTTCTCAAGTCTTAAACATCTATGTTATTCCTTATAGAACTGAATGTACCTCAAACATATTAATTAATCCTTAATCCTAGGAAACTGAGGCACGGATAGTTTAAGTTTGCCAGAGGCAAAGGAATGGTTGGGATAGGATGGAATCTTCAGTTTATGGACTCTAAATCCAGGGCTCTTACCACTAGACTTTGCTAACCATCTAGTTTGGGCTTTTTAGAGCTAGAGAAAATTCACTGAACAGTAATTTTGGAAGATTCGAATATGATTCAAAACCTAGACTGATGGATTCTTGTGGGCATTTTAAAAAAAGTAAAGGATAATAGTTTGTTTTTGTTGTTTACCTCCCAAAAGCATAAAATGGGTCAAGAAAATATAAGCCTAAGCAGTGATTATCAAGAGCAGGGAGGCTGAAAGAGTGATCCAAAAGGAATGGTTCAATTCAGGGTTCCTACAACCTTAATGAGGCAGAGGAATCTTTGCTGACTAAAGCCAGAAGGTAGTACTGAAAAGAAACAAAGACTGTTTTCATAAAATCATAACAACCATGTTGCTAAGGTGTAAAGAGCCTGTTTAAATGTCTAGATTACTTTGTATATTGAACTATTTAGAATAGCCAAGGGAGTTGCTGTGGAATCCATTTTAAGGCAGGCCTCAAAAGTCAAATAATATATACTACGGAAAGCAAACTTTCACTCATACGGTTATGCACCAGAACTTATTCAGACATCAAATTTGTCCATTTAACAAAATGGCTCATGTGGGACAAGTGCAAGTAAATTTGAAGTAAAAATTGAAGTCCTCTCTTAAAATTTGCTGTAGCACTGACCTAAAGTAATACAAATCACATAATTATAGTTCCACAAGGCTGCCTGACAGTCAACATCTCCAGGAAACACAATTTGCTCTTCACTCTCACATTCTGACTATCCAACGACTTGAACAGTCAAATTTTAAGAGGTTAGCATAAAAAAGTCTCTGCTGACTTGGTAATAGCAAAGCAAAATGTCAGCTAAAAAAAAGTTCACTGTAGAAGACTAGGGGAGTACAGAGTCAAAAAGAGAGACAGAAAGAGTGAAGGAGATGGGAGGTAGGTAGGTTAGCTATATTTCATTAATCCAATCCAACCTCATATGTCTTTGACTGTATATACATCTATATATTCTATGTCCCCTATATATTGTATATATCATTAGCTAACTGCATTTAATTAAACATGAACAGTTACCAAGGTAGCAAAGGGATATTCATTGTAGGCAGCCTGCTTTGATCACTGCTTCCATTACATCTTCAAAGGTACTTCAAATTTTAAAATACTGCAGAGAGCAGGAGAGGCCTTTTCTGAAAAGTGGACTTCTGAACAAGCCTCCTTCCCCTCAATGCATTTTTAAAGGCTGCTACTGAGAATGCCAAGGAAAGAAAACCCGACTTTCTTAAAGAATATATATAAAATGGTAAAAAAGTCTTTTGAATCACAAAATAATTGTGCAAACTTTTAATCACAAATATTGTATTCATTGGATAAAAAGTTATATAGCAAGACTGTGGGAATGAGGACATGGAAGAACTGTGTGATATAACAAAAATGGGTATGAAGAAGTTGTGTGTCTCTTATTCTAGGTAGATACAACTCATTCTCTCAATAAGTCACAGGATTTTAAAAATTAAAAAAAAAAACAACTATAGTGCAACACCACATCAACATCATCCTCAAAGACAGAACCTTCATATAAAAAAATGTTTAATCTTAATGATTTAACTTGTGAAACATTCAATTTGCTCTGAATGCTCCAATAAAAAGAGGGAAATGTGCTTTTCATTAGTTTTCTTACATTCTAGTTGCTTTTCATTCTGAAAATAAAGTGCATGAAAAAATTAAATTAAATTAAATTAAATTGGTACTTAACTACTTGTTTATATCCAGATTCCCTTCCCCTCAAAAAAACTCCAAAGAAGTTTAAGAATATAACTTCCAGGTTGTTATACAGTAGTACCAAACTAATGAATAACTCCAAATAATAAGCAGGTTGGTCAAAAGGAACAGGGAATCAAAAGTCAATATTGCAGATAAATTGAAATAGCCATTAATTTGAAACTTTACAATAAATTTGAATGAGTAGGGTTTTTTTTTTAATTTCAACTACAAGGCTCTGGATAATAAAATAATATGCATTTTAAATTAAAGTGGAAAGTAGATTACTGTACAAAAGAGAGGGAGGGGCACATACCTTGTGTGTCTTATGACAATGCTACCATCAATAGTGAAGGCATGACTACAATTTCTGTGAGGTTCCCCCCCCCCCCCCTCCATTCGTTTTATGAGATTGGCTAGGATTTACATGAAAGGTTGGTGATCACCTAAGGCAAATAGCATGATCAAATAGATTAAATTAAAAGCAACTAGCCTCAACAAGCAACCCATAGAATACAGATTCTATGAATGAGACATTCATCTACTGTACTGACATACTGTATCCACTAGAAATGATTGGACAGTGTTTTGGAGAAAAAAAAAACCAATCGAGTTTTTTTTTTTTTTTTAAAGCCCTGAGTCCTTTTTGAGATAACAATAAGTCTTTCGGAAGTTGCAGGTGAGGTGTTCTCGGGAAGATTTTTCCTGTTTCTGTTGTCTGCTTTCTTCTTCACCACTCAGGGCAAAGGCAATTTGACACTGGTTTCTGTAACAAACCTGGTCGGGCAGGATTTCTCACACACCCTGCACAAAAGGCTAACCCCTCACAAAGTACTTATTTCAGATTTACGTCAAGGATGAGTGAACTGAAGCCAGGGAACTGAGCTCAACACACAGTATGAAAGTCTGCTGTGCTAATCACTAAACCAGTGGTTAAGAAGAGAGAGAAAAAGAGGGGAAAAAAAGTAAAATGTTGTACTGTTACATTTCCTCTCACGCAACTGCAAAAATAAACAACAAAAAACAAACAAATAAGCACACTTCATAGAAATTTAAGAAGGGTTATATGTCTTTTGTTCATTCCTTGACATTGAAAATCTAAGAACTCAAACCAATGATAAAGTTTTAGTTTAACAACTAGAATCCAGGATGAACAGTAAAAGTGTGGTTTTAAACTTGTAGTTACAAGCCCACTTGAGAATCAGTAATATTGACTTCATCTACACTACCTTCTTTAATACCTAAAATCTCTCTAAGGTACTAGGTGATGCCATAACTCACACAACAATAATAGGTTTTACTGGGCTCTATTTCCTAAGGGGGGAAAAAATCAGTCTTGTATTTATTTAACATTGCCAGAGGTGAAACACATTCAGTAACCAGTGAATCAGTTACTAAAAGTTCTACCTATGTCATGATACGGACTTGCATTTTTCCCCAGGGAGAGAAATCTCCCCAGCCCCCACATCAACATTCCTGAAGCTTTCATCAACATTACTCTACCCTTAGTGAAATTAAGGGCCCAAACTACCTTTAAAACAGGGCACTTAGGAAGTGAGTGGGACAACAGTATTACAAAATTTACTGAGCAATACAGCATAAAATGTGTCAAGATAATACTTAAACCAACTGAAGACATTGCAGAATTCATTTTCTGAAGAGGCTAGAATAGGAAATAATTGGAGAAAATTATTAAGAAAAAAAAGTACTATTACATGCACGACTGGAAGACCCATTGTGTCTCCTAGTAAATTATTATTACTGCACGTTCTTGACAGTGAGGGCTTAATAAATATTGGCCGATTCATATATAAAAAAGAAAGTTTTTTCACCTTTTCTGTTATTGTTTCATTTTATAACTATGGAGTTGAATTTTCCTTGTTTATGTATAAACATGTATGTATGTATGTATGTATGTATAGTAGTAAGCTACCGCTGGGAATTTATGAGTAAAATTCACTTTTATATTTTTAATAATAGTCCAAAGATACCTATATTTAAAACCCAAAGTTCAAAAAGATAATTGTTTCTTATAAGATTAGACTTTGCTGGGAGAGATTACAATTTAATTTTTGCCACTGGGCAATCTGGTGATGAAAGCTGGAAAAGAACTGATATGTTTTCAAATAGCCAAAAGTGTTCTCTATGCATATCATATCATATTTTCTGTATTTTTTTCCATTTCAGTCCTCTATGAAAAGTATGTTAAAGGTAATTCCCTTACAATATTGATACTTCAAGATTTCTACTTCATCACATTCTCATTTGATAATGGGAACATGTTTGACAGAGGATAGTGAATCTCAAGCTACAAGTCACACCCTTAGAGCTTTTTCGTTGTTTTTTAAAGCACTCTATCTCACTGACTAGCATACACACAAAGGAATGAATTCTGAACAATTAACAATGTCATGTTGCTATTCTATAGGCCTCATAATTATACCATATATTCAATGTGTTTAAAAGTAGGGTATAACAACCCTTAGAAGGATTAATCTCTATAGGATTTATAAAGATAATTTAATATAAATTTTAATATTTCATACTACTTGAATAAAAACAGATAAATAAAAATGAGAGAAAAAATATTTCATATGTTATTATCAGAGAACATAGGAAACTTCAAGGAACATCCAATTGGTGACTCAGCCTGAAATTTTTAAGAATATATATTCTTCTTTTATACAATACCATGGAAGATTGCAAGCCAGAAAAATTCTTTCCATAGTTTATTCTGACTTGGCTTGAAAGACCTCAGGTGTGAAAGAGGCTTTTCCTAGCAAAAGGAGGAACAGTTGAATGACTCACAGCAATGAGTACCATTTGATAGGACAAGGAAGCCAGCAGTCGATTTTTTTTTTCTTGTTAATTCACCCTAGCTCTGACAAGTGGTTCTCAACTCCATGGGATTCTAAAGTTGAATGGACAAGGAAAAGATTCAGTGTCTCTTTTGAGAGACTCAAATGATACTTCCGATGATAATGTCCCTTTAGTTTGAGATTCTGATAAGAATGCACACCTGAACACAGGAACTGGATTAAGGCTGCTAACATTTTATACAGTCACTTATTCATTTTACACAGTCACTAAGGAAAATAAGTAAATAAAGATATTTAAGGTCTATTTTTCCTTGGTAAACTGGGAGATATCTTAAGCTTAAAGTTTCATGACTGCTGTTTTTTGATCTCCTGAGTTCTTTTATGATTTACATTTGAATTTGAATGTGAATACTTTGAAGAATCAATAGTGCTGCAAGTTCATCAAGATGTTCTTATGGCCATGGATATATGTATGCATGTATAATCAAAAGGAAAAGTCATAGTTCATTATTCAGGTAATGTGAATATATGAAAATTTTACCAAGCTACAGTGGTTCAGGAAGTAAATCTCTAATATGTAAAATATAATTTCCAAAAGTTTTATTGACTAAATTAGCAATTTTATTATGTCAGCAATGCTGTTTAAAATGTATATTATCTAAAGATAGAGAAAAAACTCGCAGCCAAATCAACAATCAGGTCAACAAATATTTATTAAGTACCTTCTATGTTCCAAGAAGTGAAAAAAACTAGTTTAAGAAACCTGATGTGCCTGGACAACTACATTTCCACAGCATTCAAGCCTAAGAATGAGAAAACAGAACTGACTCCTAGGCTATATAGAGTAATCAGAGAAATTATTTTACATAATTTCTTCTAAAAAGCATTGTTTTGCTTGAGAAATAATCATGTCATCCTTGTGTCTATGTCATATAATTATAGTAAAGTACTTCCACTTTATTCACTGCATACTTATAAAATACCTACCTGGTCTCATGTCAAGCTCCATGTTGAAAATGCTTATTTACCTGAATCACTTTGGGAATTTTCAGAAAACCCACACGTGATTGAAAAGTCTGGGTAAGTATCAGTTCTACAAGCTAGTTTTCCTACTTTAAGCAACACAAGAAATCTCTAGCCAGCTTGCCCAAAGGCAGGGCAGCTAGCATTGTGGGAAGAAGTTGTACTCCAGATCTCCTAAGCCTGGAGCAAAGAGGGGAGTAGCTGGCCCCCTGCTCAAGGCCAGTTGGCAGAATGGGATGTGGCTGTACTCCAGGTCTCCCAAAGTCTTAAGTACAGTAGAAAGATACTGGCCAATGAGCCCTAGGCTGAATGGCAGCAAGAGAGGGTCTGTGCTGACTTCCCCTGAGTTGAGATTTCTACTTTTTTTGTTTGTTTGTTTGTTGGGCTTTGGTGTTTTTATGCCAGCTAACTTTGAAAGGCCAGTAGAAATGTGGAGAAAGGCTGCCATCCAGGTTTCAATGATTCAGAGAACAAAGAAAAGAAACAGATTGTCATCACTTTTGCCATTCATCCTCCAGAAATATGCCCCAGGTCTGTCTTTGCTATGATGCAGAGTCCCACAGTGAAAAAAATAAATAAATTCACCAGAAGAAAATGATTTATTTTCTAGTTTATTAGACTTAGCAAGAATTCAATTTTTTTCTTAAGCAAGGAATGGATGTGTATATATATATATATATATGAGATAGTTAAAATTATAGAAAATGAATTCATGATAGTGGAGAGAAGTAACATTAAGAATGAAAGAAAAATTATTAAAACTTTACTTTCCATCTTAAAATGTATTCTTAGTATTGGTTTAAAGGCAGAAGAGTGGTGAGGGCTAGGTAATGGGTGTAAATGAATGATCCAGGGTCACAAAGATGGCTAGTTAGTGTTTGAGGCCAAATTTGAACCCAGAATGTTCCATGTCCAGACCTGGCTTTCTACTCACTGAGCTGCCTGGCCACCCTAGTTTCATTTTTTCAAATGATTTGGGAAAACAAAGACAGTTCAACAACTTTTACCAATATTGTCAAACTTTACTTGAAAATGATTTTACTCATATCACATATGTATTTTCTGATTTATCTCTCCTTTTTCTAAACCCAACACAAGTACCTTACTCAATTGTGTGAATTTGCCTTTTCTTCTATTTATTACTAGCAAAATACAGCAACTTAATTCATTGCAATGACATAAATTGTTGAATGACATTATGTCTGGTATATCAAATATACGAGGTATAGACAATTTTAAGGCATATGGATAAGCAACAAGCCATTTATTCAAACTAAGCATCTCCAGTAAATTTGTTCAAGGGATTAAAAGGGTATGTTGCAATTTAGAACAACAGTTATTTCACTGATTTTCTTCTCATTTCCACTTCATTAATAAGTTTTCACTATTCTGACATGGTATAGTGGAAAGGGAACTGGACTTGGAGTCTGGAAGATCTGCATTCAAATTTCCCCTCAGACATTTTACCATCTTTGTGTGACTCTGAACAAGCCTTTTGTATCACTCATTGTTTCCTCATTCATAAAATAAAGAGGTAATTGTGAATAGAATCTTAAGTACCTTGTAGTTTTAAACCTATGATCTTTCCTGCCCCCAGAAAAACATTTGATCCAGGAAGGTGACTTCAGTCCAGGATTTCACAACTTAAAAGTATTCGAAATCTCTTCAGCTTCTCCCTCTGATTAGATGGCCCCTCCTGAGATCTCCATGTAAGGAGAGGACCCAGGCCAGTCATCACTTCATTTGTTACCAAGAGGCAATCCAGGTTCTGAGACTCATCCGTTTAGCTATCTCCATCATATCGAACATCATGTACCTTCTCCTACCCACATTTCCTTTTCATGTGTTCTTTCCCCGATAGAACATAAACCCCCAGTGGTCAGCTTCTATATTTATTTGTGCTTATATTTTTATTTCCAGGGCTTTTATCTCTAGTACCAAGAAGAGTACAACCAGAAAAAATTTTCTACTCGACAGTATTACTAACACTACTACCACCACCACCAACACTAACAATAAAGATAAAAAGTTAGCATTTATATAGTGCTTTAAAGTTTGCAAAACACTTTATTAACTTGTATGAGACTCATAGCCTATGAATGAGGCACTATTACCCATTTCTTACAGTTGAGGAAAGTAAAATATATAATATACATTATGGTTGAGTGATCTGCTCAGGATTACACAGGGAATAAGGGTCTAAGGCAGGATTTCAAATGAGACCTCCCTGACTCCCATTCCCAGAGGCTATCCATTGTGCTATCTATCTACCTCATGGTGATTTTCATATTGGCTACAAACTAGCAGATCTGTTCCCAAAGCTTTCATGCCTACGTATGTCATTCTTGTTCAAATACTGTACCTATATTATACTGCAAAAATTCAACAGATGTAATTATGAATGTATGAGTTTCAATGTGCAAAATTAATAGCAAAATTTTAATGTATAGAAGATATAATGTTTTGTCATATATTCACATGTGCTTATGCAAGTATGTACACATGTGTATGTGTATGTCTCCATTATCTAGCCAAATGGCTCTCGTAATATATGTTATCATACTAGCTGACTGATTAAAATTTCTATATGCAGACATAAATAACTAGGCACAAATATTGTATGTGTATATATCTATGTATATGTTCTCAATAGAACTATTTTTTTCCAATTGTTAGTTAGCTATGTGACTTTGTAGAAGTGGTGTAACTTCTTTGTTCCTTGGTTTCCTCAACTAAGAAATGAAAGAAGAAATAGTGATCTCCAATTTTACTGCATGATTCCACCTTCCAAGTGCTGTTGATGTAACTAGAGAACAAAGTCTCAGATAGATAAAGCTACAGTGAACTAAAAAAGAAAATATACTCTTAAGCCCTTAATTTTTCATTAGAGATTATAAATGAAATTAAGAGACATTCAAGTAAAATTACATGGAAAGCAATAAGACAAACAAGAATAGACCTCTGCACAAAAGGGATAAAGGTTATGCAGCATAAAGGCATACTTCCACATACCATATTGTATATTTTTACTTATGAAATTCTAAAGAAATATTAAAAATTAAGTTTTAATTTCACAATATACTGCAGTAGTTATATAGGTCACATAGTACATACATTGTTAGACCTGAAGTGGAGAAAGATCTGAGACTGAATCTTGCCTTCAACAATTACAAGCGATATGACACTTAAAACTCTCAGCTTCAGTTTCATCACCAATAAAATGTAGTTGTGAGGATCAAAGGTGCAAATATATGTAAAGCACTTTCCATACCTTCAAGAATTATATGAATAATAACTGTTGATCATTTATACTTTAAAAATTTTGGTCCATGTACTCTAATTCCAAAACCTTTAGATACCAATATAAAAATCCTCATCCAAAAGGCATCTTCCTTTTCTACTGCATTTTCTGATCTATTTCTATATACCATATAACATCTATTTTAAATGCTTTACAATAAAAACATCACATATATTTAAATGTAATAAAATTTTATTTTGTTATCATTTGTGTTTTTCAGTTATACTGTTTTTATGTTCTATTTGCTTTATTCTTGCTGACCAAAAATAAAGTAGATCAACATCCTCCCCCTTCCCCACAAATAATTATTTTAGCAGAAAAACGTCTTAAACAACTTGGACCAGAAAATAATACACATATACTTAAGTTGACCGGTAAATATTAACTAAAATAGGATAAAGGCAGCTCAGTCAGTTCAGACATCTGCATCCATTTAATTGCCAATGAAATAATTACAATTGAACTCTTTTGAAAATTTTCCTATAGTATTCTATACTGAAATAAGTACTATGGAAATAATGTTTCCTGTCATTTTGAATTAGCATCTCTCTTTTGTTTATCAGCAAATGGAAAGCCAAGCACTATTTAAACCCATACATCTATAAAAGATATATTGTTCCAAAGCCTTCTATAAAAAAATGAGCAACCATCCTCTATGCTGAACATATGATAAGTGGAAAATAGAAATTACTTGGAATTACCTGAAAGAAAGTTACCTATAAATTATTCTTATTACCCCATATTAGATTGCATGCAGGATTCTGATCAGTTCTGTCACTCTAGGGTAGTAACAGAATATCTAGGAAGAGTATGGCAGCATTAGAATTTGTTCAATGAAAATGTCAATCTGGTGTCTTTCTCTTCTGTTTTTACAGTAGCCAATCAATCCCACAATTTCTGATCTAATAGACTAGTTCCCAAGTATTTGAATTTTTCCCTATTTTCATTAGTTCAGTCCTTTTGTCTGTCTGAGGCGTGAAAGTGGTGTTTTGTCATTATATTCAGTTCAATTCAAATATTAAATATTTTAAGGTGCTCTGAAATTCCCTGGGGAAAAAAGATGTAAAAATACCTCTTTCCTAGAGGAGTTTATAATCAATCTGAACAACTTATAGTCTAATAGATTAGTACTCTAGATATAGAATCCAAGTTCCCTAACCTCCCCCCTTTTCTGGCTTTCTTCTTTTAAGCTTACTTCAAGAGTAAGGCAATAAAGTGATTTCATAATTCCTTACTTTTCCTTTTTTGTTTATGTAGATTTGGTCTGACTACATGTCCAGAGTGCCTCCAAATGGTTGGCTCCATTCAGGAACATAGCAATTACAGGAAAAGTTCCACTGACAATCTCCTGTTCTACACTTAAGGCACCAAACTGATTTTTTTTAAATGTATTCTTCTCTTCTATGTAGCTTTTTTAAAAAAAATCATTATTATTACAAAGAGTTTGTGGGATTTTTCAGAAAACAGATACTGTGAAAATACAGAACATAGAAGTGTCTTGCTACTGGCTGTCCTAAAATGTGATCAACATACAAACAATGTGTGTATATGTATGCATATATGAACATACATGTTTGTACATACAGTATGTCAAAATAACTTGCAATTTAGTGTTCACATAAAAATACAATGTATTTTGACTTGCCTAGAAATGGTTGTCAGTCTAAAATTAACTTGGAGATTCTTGACTCTGGGAAACCAGAGAATTCTCCTGCTTTGTAGAATTCAACGATAAGGGTTTCCTGCTAGACATTTCAAAGTTGTTTTTTTTTATCCAAAGTTCAAATTCACATTTCTGAAATTCCCTAGTACTTTTTAAAGCTCTGCTAAAACAATTTATCAAAATAGTTTTCTTTAAGCTATTCCAAGGCAATGACCAGATTTTTTAGTGTACATTATAACTTCCAGCACAATGTTCCAATATTAACTAATATTCATAATTATAATCTTAGGTAATGGAGGATTACCAAATATTTTGCATATAGGCTGATATTTACAAAGAAAAAAACAAACTAATTTTCACTGCTGATTTTTAAAAGTATATTAGACATTTTAATAGTATATTAGAGTTTTAAAAGTATATTAGACATGTATATGGTCAACATAAAAAAGAAGAGGGAGTAAGGATAATTTATTTGTTTAAAAAGAAATCCTATCAAAATAGTTATGATTTCAGGCCTTATACTACCCCTAATCCTGCCTAGTTTTATAACTGTAAACTATCTAGTCACTTAGGTCCCTAAATTATCAAAATGCTGTAATAGAAACTTGTGCTATTATGTAAAGGTGATACAAAAAATGCAAAGTACCCCACTAATTATTTAACCAGATTAGAAGTTAAGGATTAAGACTTAAGGATTTTCACACAGAACCATACATAAAACTACACAAAAAATCTATCTGTGTGAAATCTGATGCGTGTCTACTCAGTCTCATACAAAAGCATGTCACTATATTTGGAGCTTAGCTTGGGCTTCAATACATCAGAAGCAACACATGTAAGATTTTTGGACTGAATCTTACTTACCATGCAACATATTATATTAAGCTGGAGATACTAGAGTCCAGTGGACTGGTCTAGGAGATACATATTTAACACAGCAAACCCTCTGGTAGCCGTTATCCATTTCAGCAAATTTTATCTATCAGGATTTAGTTAACTATTGCAGAGCAAGGGAAAATTGATTAAGTGATGATTAAGTTTGTAACCCTGTCATTAGAGATAAAAAAGCTTAATTTTGTCTACATTAAAATGTTATACTAAATGTAAATTTAAATAGTGGACATATATATAGCCATCATATAGTACATATATTTAAACAATCATATATATACACAGATGTATATATGTATTTTTTATATAATCTTTGCATTTAAAATGCTTCAGATAAGTCTACATTCTACAGCTGTTAAAATAGTTGCTATAAATTCTGTAATCACTGGGGACATTTTTTTTAGTAATTTTAAATTGTACTTTTTTAAGTGAAACCACAACAAAACCCCAAAGAATTTTCTTTAAATTTAAGCCCAGTAAATAGACTAGTAAAAGGGTAAAAGCATATCTATACTATCCAAATTGTTTACAGAACTGAGCTTTGAAGCTTAGAAAATTTTAATCAAGATTTCCATTAACCCCTCGCCAATATCCAAGAGGTTGCAGAAATTTTAAACAAAAGAGAAAACTGGGCTTTAAAAAAGACTGTATTTATTTCCGTATTAACATATGTGACAATTTTCTAAATTATATGACAGGTGATATGCCAAAGATCAACATTTTCCTTTCTTTTCACAGACAAAATGAGACATGAAGTAAGACCTGAATATCAAAATTAAAATCTGAGAGAAGCAACTTTTGAATAAATTAGTATATCAAGTGATAAGATTAGGTCTATAACTCATACTTGAGACTGCAGAATTAGTCAGTTAAGTGTACTATGACATGTATTTTTAAAAGATATGGTTTTACAAAATGTATATAGAGGACCTTGTTTTTCTTTTGATGTATATATCTTCCCTCAGTACTAATGGATATGTAAATGTAGGTATGCATGCCGATAAGCCTATCCAGATCTTTATCTATTTATATGATTATATAAAGGAAATAAACTTTTTGAAGTTTCTGTGTACTTTCTCAAATAATATATTGCATTTAAACTTCAAACTTTGATTTAAATGTCTACACTGTGATTAGCCTGAGGGCCTTTTCCTCATGCACAAACAGGACTAGGAAGCACTTTGAAGCAAGTCTATTGCAGTCAGTTTTTTTTTTTCTCCTGAATCTACTAAGTATAAAGAGATTATTATATAGAATATGTGGTCCTAAACTTACTAGGAACAACACCTTTTGTGTCTATGGTTGTTGTGAGAGATATGATTTATAAACTATAAAGCCCTATGCAAGTATGAAATAATATAAATATTAAGCCGAATTTAGTAAAATCAAAGCAAATTTCCCCCCTAAAGGCCATAAAACTGTTCAAATGCTGGGTTTTATTGCATAAAATGTTGAAGCGTTTTTAAAATAATATATAATAAATTAAGCATTATAACTCAGGTGACCAAAAGTGTCAAAATCATTCAGTTGGGGAAGAACTAGGTTTAACTGATTATTAACTATTTCTATTTCTCATTTTGGATTCCTAACAGTAATATTTTTTTTTACAATATCCTATATCCTCCTGAACTCTTTAAGCCCTTATTCTCTAGCTATAAAAATTAAATCCATTTTCATTTTTTAACCCTTACTTTCTGCCTTAGAATCAATATAATACTGTGTACTGATTCCAAGGCAAAAGAGTGGTAAAGGCTTAGGAACAGAGGTTAAGTGAGTGGCCCAAGGTCATATAGCTAGGAAGTGTCTGAGATTGTATTTGGGCCCAGGACCTGGCTCAGAATCCAATTTATTAAGTGACTACTATGTACAAAGCAATTTACGAATACTGCCTTATTTGATCCTCGTGACAACTCAAGGAGATAGACAATATCATCATCCCCATTTTATAATTGAGGAAACTGAGGCAGCGGTTGAGGGACTTGCCCAATGTCATATAGCTATAATAAGGGAATGAAGCTGGATTTGAATGCAAGTAAAATGCTCTACCCAATGCACTACTTCACAGTATTATATCCATTTTCTAAGACCCCATTTAGATGATCAATTCACATAAAGACTTTGCAAATTTGATGCTTCTCTCACTGGCTAGTTATATGTCTGTGTCTTCATTTTTTATAAACATGGATAATTAACATAGAATTTCAGAGCTAATAAGGATCCTAGAGATTGTTTGTTCCAAACCCCCCACCCTCAGTTTAAAAGATGGGGAAAATAAGACCAGGAGAGCAAAAGTAAAGATTGGTAGAAAGGGCTTTATTTTTTTCAGCTTTGCTGCTCTGGAACTTTTGTTTGAGTTCACTACTAGTTCTATCAGTTGCTACTCTTATTACTTTGGGTTTATCACAATCTCTTTAGTCCTCAATTTCCTCATCTCCAAAATGAAGAGATTGAATTAGATGGTCTCTCTTGTTCCATCTAGTGCTAAATCTATATCCTGTGATAATTCTGTTTATGGCTCTTTTTTTCCTATTCAAAATCCACTGCTTGTCTTCCCTTCCTTTTAGATCATAAGCTCCTTGAGAGCAAGCACTGTCTTTGGCCTCTTTTTTGTATCTCCAGCACAATGCCTGGTTCATAGGAGTCACTTCATAAATATTTATCTAATTAATGAACTTAACTATAAGCTCTTTGACAGAAAGGACTCTGTCTTTTAATTCTTTTTATCTCCTGTTTCTTAAGCAAGAAACTTTGAACACAGAAGGAGGAAAATAAAAATTTGTTAGATGAATTCTAGGCTCTCTCTCAATTCCAGAATTCTGGAAAAAATTATGTAATAATTTTGGAAAAATTATGAATAAAGCAAATAGAATGATTCCAACAAAGTGCAAATGTCAAGTTTACATTTAAAAGTTTCTTTTCCTTTCAAGTTTCAAGTCTGAAGCTTAAGCACTCTTGGGCTCAGACCGCCTTGAATACCAAATAGGCTTCCAGGACTTCAGTCCATGAGGATCTGTGGTCAGATGTGCTCAGCTTACTCTTTAAGCATTTCCAGAGAATTCTTCAAGTCACACCGAGAATTATCATGTATCATGCTCCACTGTACTATCATTTGGTTCTTGTTGCTTTTTCCTCCTTGATTTTTTCCCCTTAAATCTTTAAAAATTATCTAACTCAAATGTTAGGATTGACTCCTAGCGAATTTTCAAGTATATAAAATATTACTGCAACTCCTCCAAAATATTGTACTTATCTAATATAGTCAGGTTAATTAAATAGTATTCAGGAAACTCTCTGCACAGATTTAAGGGTGATGAAAGATAAACTGATTTTTCTATAACAAAATGGAATAAAAGTGTCAGGAAAAAAAAACCTGGGCTCTTACCCTTGACTTTTTATCTTGCAATAATTCTTGCTGAGAGCACTCTAAAAGAATAGTTCTTCAACAATTCCAATTCTCAAGGGACCACTGCTTTGGGGAGACCCAATCACATATGTCAATGGACTCCAACCTTAAGCCTTCAAGAGAAATTACTCCCAAACTATTGTCCCAATATTGTCCCAACAAACCAAGCAGTGCTCAAATTCACCTATCCTTTTTTCTCATTCTCCTTTCTCATATTCTCGCTCTTATTTATCCCCAGCCCAAAACTGGTGGGAGATAAAGATAAAGTACTAGAAAATAGTAACTTTCGCCATGACCACCCAGACTTCAAACATTTCACATTTGCATAGTGATATATAACGTGAAGTCAATGAAGAATCTGAGATAGTTTTATGCTTTTAAGATTTTAGAAAGATGGAATTATTTCTCCAAGACCATTAAAGGCAGTCTGAATGATTCACAGCCTATCTTATTTTTATAATTGTAATGAAACAGCTGGGATCAGTGTCTATTCATGGAATCATAAGAAATTTGCACCCCACCTACTAAAATTAGTTTCTGCATCTAAAGTTCCCATTTGAACATCTGACTAGGAACAAAACAGGCACTGCTCAATGCCAGAAAATAGAGGAAACAGACTAAAAGCATGTCACTTTCTCACTAGAATTTTTCAATCCTCACCCTGCTTTCACTTTTCTTCATCCCCATTCATAAGTAGTTTCTTTAAAATCTTACTCTTTTAAAACAAAGTTTTTGAAAGACAAGGCTTCTTTTTTGTAGAAAGTAAAGTCACTCAAAATAGTCATTTTTGTAAAACCCTCTACACATTCGGGACAATAACTAGTTTAGCAGTAACTCCCAGGAGTTCAGAAATTCTTTAGAGTTTGGGGGTTGAGAGGTAGAGGAAAACATCTCTTTCTGCACTTTCTTTGTGTCACCTTTGTCAAAAGGTGAGCATGCCTGATCATAGGCCCTTCAGAGACTTCTTCAGTATTTGCTTTGATTACAGTTCTTAAGTCTTTCAAAGTTAATTTTTTTTCAATATTGCTCTTCTGGTTTTATTCACTTCACTTTTTATCAGTTCGAACTTTTCTAAAACTGTTTCACCATTTCTTGTGGCACAATAATATAAATCACATTTATATGCCATATTTTCAGCCATTCTTCAATTATTTAAGAGGCAATCTAGGGCACATTCTTACTTTCTAAGTTACACACACACACACACACACACGTACACACACCCTTCTAATCTTCCTTTCAGGATCACATATTTTGTTTTGCTTGTGACTATAATATCTTCATGGTAAAATGCGTCCAATAATTCTTCCTTAGGATACTATTTAAAATCCTATTCTTAACAGAAGATTTCAGCTAAAGGGATTGGGGCTTATGCAGTTAACCCCAAACCATAAAAATATCCTCTCACAACTAACAGTAAATGGCAGAATTTGGGGCAGGGGAAATCGACGGGGAGTTACGGAGTAAAGAACTGGATGGGAATTAGAGAAAAATGATAGTCTAGGGTGGGAAGTCTGGAGTAAGGAGTAGGCAGGAGGGAAGTGTCAGTTATACGGGAATGGGTTGGGGAAAAGCAAATAGGGCCCAGCACTTATTAAGACTTTCATGTAAGGAAGCTCCTTTAGCAACCTGTTAGAAGCAGCTTTATAACAGAAGATAAGATGGTCTAAGGCTACTTTATGCTACTTTATGAGAATCATAGTACTCAGGAAAAGGGAGAAAGATGATAGAGCCATTATCCTTTTCTCTTGTCAAAACCTATTATTGCATCAACTACATTCAATAGTTGGTGTCATAGTTTATTAACTATATTGATAAACTGGAAAATGTCCAAAAGAGGGAGACCAGGAAGAGAATGGAAACAATTGTGTATGAATATCAGTTGAATAAAATGAAGATATTTAGACTAGAGAGGAAATAGAGAGAATATGGATTATCGCAATGAATTTGAAAGACTTGTGGAAGAGGGCTTATACTTGTCCTACTTGCAGAATTTTCAGAGGCAATTTCAGTTTAGGAAGTAATTAGAAATGGAACTCTGATTTCATTACTATAAAGAACTTCCAGGTGAAAAAAATAGCCCAACACATATCAGTACTTTGTCTTCAACATATGCTCTCAGAGAGAGCACTGAGAGATTCAGCTGTTTGAACTGAAGTCTTCTTAGCTTTGAGGCTAAATTGACATTTAATATGTCGTCTAATACATCCCCATAACATCAATAGTAGTAACAACAGCAGAAATGAACTGTCTTCTCCTTGAGAGATCTTCAATCAAATCTCAAATCAACTTCAAAGATGATTATTTCTTGAATAAATTGTGGACAAGAGATTCTTCAGTTTTGGTTAGGATTAGGTGAAGGGAAAAGTTCTTTGAAATCTGCTCCTAGGAGAACACCAAGTAAAGGCAAATACTGAAAGATTGCTTCTTTTCAAAAAATCTATTCTGGCAATAAACTCAACTGCAGAAACACAAACCACATTTTTAGAAGAAATTTAGATATTTTAAAAGGAAAGAATTAATATATTTCCTCCTAAAATTACTATATTTTTCATTTTTCTCCCAAGAGCCCTAAATCTACTTACTTCTTCTTAAAGCTCTTTTTTTTTAATCAGACAAATCATTCTAGTATGAAATACTCTCAGGAATCTCAGTAAATAACCTAGCATAATTTGCTTATGAACTGTTTTATAGTAAGGACTAGTTCTAACTCCTTCAGATTATTGTGATCCATAACAGAATATCATTTGCTATCCCTCCCAGAATCCTTCTTAAAAACAATATACTAAATACATCAAGTTGTCTTCTTTAAGGAATCTGACTTTAAATATAGCCATTCAGTCTTAGACATATAGAATGTATGATCGCACCCTCCTTTAGATCTATTTCAAGTGAATCTATAGTATCACAGTAAGGTACTATGCATTATAAATACAACTCAATCTTCTTGTGATGGCATGTTAAAAAAATTAAGTGGAGCAATGCCAAGAAAAATGAGAAAAATGTGGATCCTTAAATCAATGCTATAAAAAAAATCAGACAGAAATCCAGAGTAATATTTCAGTGTTTTGACTAATTTGCATATTATTAGGTCAAATAATCTGAACATAAATGACAACATTCAGGTAAAAAGTGAAAAAATAAATCGTGTAAAATCATTCAGACCCTTAACATTTTCACTTTTCTTCTGGGTGGCATAAAATTCTAAACTTTTTCATTTAAAAAAAATCACAAAATAGGAATTTTTAGTAATTCATGAAATTTTACAATACAGTTTTTACAATTAGTATAAGAAATGAATATTTACCTTAGAAGACAGTCCTTAATTTAGGGCAAGGACAGGGGTGATAAGGGGAACCGCTGACTTGCTTGACCAGGGATTCTACCAAATAAATCAGGGGTTCCTCTGATTACCCCTATCACATTTTATATTCTCTTAAAAGTGTTTTTTTAATATCACATGGCATAAAAATGTATGCAACCATTGCCTTTCTTGGCATTGTTATTACATTTTTATAGAATATTTTTTACTTCAAGACAATATTTAGTAGCTATGACAAATTTTATGTAAATACACATATAGATAGATATAAAATCTTATTTGTTAGTTTAAAATCAAATTATACTTATCTATTCATGACACTGGTCAACCTTTTGATTGTCCATTTATATGCAAGGTACGTTTTAATACGTCTTGCACATATCAGTCAGGCTACCAAAATTACAACACCAAAACATCCTAAATCTAGATCAGGAAGGGATCTGAGACTCTCTAGTTTATTTTTCTTATTTTACAGATGAAAAAACTGAGGCCCATAGAAGTTAGATGACATGATAATGATCAAATAGGTGGTATCTGAGGGGAGATTTGGACTCAGTTTCTCCAACATGCATTCTTATTAACCATCTAAAAAAATAGCTTTCTTGATGTTTCAAACTAAATCATCTTTTTGTATTTTTTCATAACTTTCATTTTTAAAATATTGTATCAAAGAGGGGCAATGTGGGATGGGAAATAAAAAGTTTGTCCCCAGATCAGAAGACTCAATTTTATGGCCCGCCTTTGAATCATGTTGGTTACATAACATAGACAAGACATTTGGTTTCTTGATGCCTTAGCAACTCTCAAAGATTAATTTGCGGTTGGTTAGAGGGGGTTCCTCAATGGGTACTCCCTCTACTGATGAAATCACAGATCTTATTTAAAAATTAGAAACAAAATAACAGTTTTGCTCCTATTGTCCTCTGTAAACTCAAATTTTTAAATATAAATGTTTATATTATTAGTAATCTTTAGTGAGTCTCCATTTTCTTACACTACCCTCCACAAGTCATTTTATCCTCTTTGAATCCCACAGCAGAAATACGTACTTCACTGGGCAGAATAATACTGAACATTTGACTGCCATCTGATTTTTGTCATAAATAGTGATGCAAAGCATTTAGTTTTTGGTGGGTGTGCTCTAGGAGTCACTTAGAATACACACACACAACCTCAGGAATGTGTTTTCCCTTTAAAAATATCTCACAATTTCAAAAGTATGCGAAGTTTGCTTACCCTCTCCCTTACAGCATTTGAACTTAACACTGAAAGATTCAGAAGAATATACAGATTTTTTTTTTAGAACACCAAGTCAAAATTTAGTTCTGTTTATTATTTTCATGCCAATTTTCTATGATTCAGCAGTGTTTAAAATGAGAATATGCCTCCTTCTGAATTGTGGAAACAGGTGCTCCTAACTAAACTAAAAGGATTTGGCAGCTCCTTGACCTAACATTGCTGTGTGCATTAGTAAGACATTGCCTGCTGAGCTTCCCTGAGTTAATTAGAAGACCTGTGCTGCAATGAATGGCCTTGACTAAAAATATTTCCTGAGAGCTCCCTAACAGAGTCAGAGGAAATGGGGGGAAAATGAGATACTGCTACAGAGAAACTAGTTCTGGAATGAGACACTTTGGGGTAGGATAAATAGCAATATCCATAAAAATGCACAAAGGGGAGCCAAAAATACAACACTCGAATGGTATTATTCTCCATTAAAATTTCAGTTGATCGAACAAACACTATGCCTTATTCTGTCACCAAAACTGCAAAACATTGGGTCCCTGTAGCTAACATGCTTTGGTGACGTCCTGCATCTACTTTGGACACATTCTGTGTATTCCTCATTTCTACCCTGTAAGAATCTTCAACCATAGTTTCCTTTTGAGGGGCCTATTCTATCCTGACACTTGGAGTCTGTGAAGGGAGGATGAAAAAGATCGGTTTCTATATAGGAAATAATTAACCCATTCTGCCTTATTGGATACCATTTCATAAGGTAATGCCTGAAGCACTAAAAAGTAAATCTGGTTGTCTGTACCCCAAGAATTTCTGCCAGGCCACCCATGCCAATTTTTGTTTTGTTTAACAAGATTTTAAAAATTTGTTTAAAAATCATAATACTTTCTCTTTTGCCTTAATGAAATGCTAGCATAAAATTAATTTGATATCAACAACAATTAAGGATAGGGATCCGTTTCATATTGATACAGAGATTATGTTCGTCTTACAATATTTGCATATATGGCAAATGTTCAGAGTCTAAAGTACCACTTTATGTATGTCACCTCTGTTACGGCAAGTTGTACTTCTTATCTCCCAAACACTGTGTCCAGCTAAAGAAAAAGCTTCAAATAGAGATTGTTCACTTGAAATGTTTAGGAAAAAAAGTTCCTACTGACCAGAATCAGGAGTTGTAAAGCATTCAACAATGTTGCTTGGATGAACAATGTTGTGTGCCTGCCAATATGCTGCCCCAAAAGGAACATTTTTGCATCTCAATAGACCATCCAGTATCAACAAATCTTTAAACTATAAATTCAATTCCTCTAAGGAAGAGAGAATGGCATTTGCATTGTGCTGTCTTTGTATCGTTTTTTACAAAATGTACAAATAATAATACATTTTACATTTTTCTAGCACTATGCATCTAAGAATCTCAAATTGCTTAATAAACACTAATTAACTCAGCTTTGCAACACTTCTGTGAGGAAGGTAGGTATTATTATCCTTTCTTAGAGATGGATCAACTGAGATTATTAGAAGCCCTTCTCCAAAATCACACAGCAAGGCCAGGGGGCTAAGATGGGAACATGACCAATAGAATCCTGCTTAAATATACTGTGGTGAACCCCTGTAAAACTGGGATGTAATAAACATGTAAAAACAAACAGCACCCTAGAATTTCTAATTGAAAATTAAAATAATTTCCAGAATAAATTCTTTCCAGTTATATTAAAAATGCCTGAATTGATATTTAAAGGTAGTCTGTAAGTTATAATTCCATGAACCTGTACTATTTTGTATAGAACAGTGGCCCAAGAATATTTACTTACAGGACTCATCAGATCTATCTAAATTGTGACACTGCACCTGGGCTCCTTTTCATATCACAAATTATTAGTTTTTTACTATTAGAAAGGAAAACGGATGAACATAGGGTTAAAGAATGCATCAAATAAATTTAGACACATTTAAAAGTATATTTAACACCTAAAATGCATTAGGCATTATTGAAATATTTCATTAACTCAATGGCATATTTTCCCCTTTAAATAAATACATTCAGAAATTGAGATGAGATTTTCAATTTTGTGAAATGTAGATGATATTTTCAACTTTCAAACAGTGAAAAAAACTAAAATGTCTTGCTTAAGTACTGCTAAAGAAACACCCATCAAATAGATGTGTATACATTTGGATGCCACATATATATGTACAAACATATATAATGCATTAAAGGAAAGAAAGTCACACATATTTTATATAGCATAAAAGAGGAAAGACCAGAGCACTTCAATTTAAAATGTGAAAGAAAATATTTAATTTGATACTTGAATATCCTTTTTGTAATGTTCCCCCCACACACATATGCACAGATTCATTCACAACTCTAAGTTAGCTCTTAAATAGAATTAAAAATAGTATCTTGAAAAGTAGCAATTTTAGGGTTGAATGTTCTCTATATTTGAATTATTTCTTTCTTAACTTTCTATCTAGAATCAAAGTATCAAAATAATAACATTCATATATTTGCATAGGAAGTGATACTATACCAAAGGAACGTTTCAGTCTTTAAAATCCTTCCCACTCATAAATTAAAAAGGTAGTGAATTTATGACATTAGTTTGTAGCTAATAATCTAGTGAGAAGAGTTACTTTTCAGAAAGGCAAAAAAGATGATCTAAATTTGAAAGAAAAATAAGTCTTTACATGCTATCTGTGAAGGCTGACAACATAATCTCCTATTTAGCAACTTTGTATTTAGAGCATGAAAAATATAATGCTAGTAACTAAAAAAAATACAGATGTTTTTACTTCATGTGCCTTTTCAGGGGGTTGTGTGTAGGACGTTAAAGCAAATGGAAACTATGTCACATGAGATACAGGTGGGGGAACTAATGATATTTCTTTACAGAAAATTAACACATAGGGGTCATAGGAATTTGAACAGAAAGAGAGCTTATGGGCCATCTGGTACAAACTCTTCATTTTATAGGTCAGAAGATATAGGCTATGATCTAGAGAGAAAAAGCATTCACTCAAAGTTAAAGTGGAATAGATGGAAGAAAGGACATCACTTTGGTTTCAACTAATATTTATTAAGACACAGTGGAAAGAGCACTGGCTCTGGAGTCAAGCGATTTGAATTTGAATCCCATCTCTCACACTGTCTGCCTGATGGTCCCTGGGGAGGTTTCATAACCTTCCTGGCTCTTAGCGTCTTCAAATATAAAATGATGGGGTTAGACTAATTAGTTACTGAGGTCCCTTCCAGCTCCAGATCTACGCTCCCATGTTTTTAGGAAGGAAGGAAGGATTTATTAAGCACTTACTATGTGCCAGGCCATATGCTAATTCTTGGAGATCATAAAAACAAGCAAAAATAAAGGCAGCACTTAATAAATCCTTCGACCTACTCTTTCTTCCTTCTTTTCTTCTTTTCTTTTTTCTCCCTCTTTCCTTTCATTTCTCTTCCTATTTCCATTCATTCTTCCTTCCTTCATTCCTTCCTTTGTTCCTTCATTCCTTCCTCCCTACTCAAAATCTGTTCCTATGTTGCTAGGCATTTACTATATACAGATCACTATTTTTCATAATGTGAAGGTATATCATATCATGAAGTTGAGGTTATACGATCACTTTTGGGGATATTATAAAAGGGATTCTTCATCAGGAATGGGTTCAACTACATAATTTCTGGGGCAATCTACCTATTAAATGACCTTGGTTTGGCCCATTATAGGATAGGAAGTAACTTGAAAGACTTTGACCTACAACCCTTAGTGCAGTGCTACCATTCTACTATCATGGCACTACCAAATCAAATTCTAGGAACTAGTCACAGTGTAAAACATATTTTAAACAACACCTACTAACTTGTGGGAAGAGGAGGGATAGATAATGCATTTATAGGACACAGTTGAAACCCATATGTGAAGTTTGGGTAATATAATGATATAAACCCTCTAACAGGAGTCAGAAAAACCTTCCTGACAATTATGACTACACTATTGCTACAGGGGTGGGGATAGGGATACTATGTCTCCTCCCAGGAGGTCCCCAAGTAAAGGCTGGGTGACCATTTGGGGATGTTGTATACTGGCATTTCACCAAGAACAGGCTGGCTACTGAAGTCCTTCCAAATCCACTTCTAAGAATTTCACAAAACAAAATAGTTTTGGCTTGGAAACTAAACTCAAAGAGTGAAAAAAAATAATTAATTGCTTCCAGGTAAAACAAGATTATTTCTTCTAATATTATTCAACAGGGTAGTTTAAAAATTTGAACATCCACAAAAAGTGTCATTTTCCCACTTTGGACAGTCTAACAACTTCCTCAAATAATCAATAATACACTATAATAAATAACAGATAGCAAATAAATTATTGTGAAAGTCACATATCAAAAGAAAGAGAAGATTATTCTAGGCATGGAAAAAAAAGACATGGAAGTCTGAAATTATAGTGAATGTTTGTATCTATGGAATCACACAGTTTGGCTGATAGTGGGGAAATGATAAATTTTAGAACATAAAATACTAAACATTATCAGGAAGAGATACTGTGGCATGATAAATTACTAAATTTGGAGGCAGGAAAGACTGGGTTCAAATTTCAACTGCTGCTCCCATGTAACTCTGGGCAAATTGCTTAATTTCTATATACCCTCAGGCAACTCCCTAGAAATAATCTGCTAAATCACAGATGTTAGCTTTGTACATAGATGGAGGGAGTTCCCTCACATCAGAGGAAATCATAGATCCTCACTATATTTGCATAAAATTTTATAATTCCTTTTTTTTAATGTACTTCTCTTCCTAAATAAGATATTTTAGTCAGTATGCATTTGCATGTAATCCTCTCTCTCTTCCTCTCCCTCTCCCTCTGTCTCTCTGTCTCTCAGGTTTTTTTTTTTTTTTTTGGTCTCTTTGTCTCTACCCTCACCTCTGTCATTCTCTTCCTGCCCCCCCCCCACCTAGACTACAGCAATAGATGTCTATGAGATAACCTTGCCTCGTGTTCTCTATACAAAACACTCTTCACAAAGCTGCTAAAATAATCTTCCAGAGAAATGAGTCTGAACATGTCAATTCCCTGTTAAAACACACACACACTCAGTCACACACACGCAAAACCCTCTTGGGCCCCCCTGCTTGCCTCTAAGATAAAATACTAACTATTTAACTTGTCTTTTTTTACTCTTTATAATCTAATTTCCATAACACATTCTAGTCAACCTGCCTGGCAGTTCTCAAATTCAACATTGCATCCTTAGCCTCTCAGCATTTTATAAACTAGCCTCCAACACCCTAGAAAGTTCTCTCACCTAATCTTTTGTCTCATTGCCCAATATTCTTAAAACAACAAACCAAAATCCTTGCCTTCAGTGTTAGTATCAACTCTAAGACAGAAGAACAGCAAGGGCTAGTCAATAAGGGTTAAATGACTTGCCTAAGGACAAACAGCTAGGAAGTGAATGCCCTTATATTCTTTTCTCTTTCTACAAGTCTTCCCTGATTACCTCTTTTGTTATTTTCTACCTCACCATATTTTGAATTCCTTTATTTTTGTATTTAGCCACAATCAAACATAAAGGCAGACAGGGTCTATGTTGTTTCTCCTTATATCTCACTGCAAGGCATAACAGCCAGATATGTTGCCTATATAGTTGGTGCTTTGTAAATGTTAATTGAATTGGATTGAATTCATTCAGAAAAAGGCCCATCTTATCCTTGTCATTCAAAATGGAAAAGTAAAACTTTTAAATTATACTTTCTTATTTCTATTCTATAAAGGTTAATTATTCAAAGAAGCTCTCAAATTATCTCTTATTATATATCACATGAAAGAACAGTATTTCCCTTTGGTTAAGCATTCTAAACCATAAATGTAATAATTTGAGAACCAAGTATTTGCCATGGTGTTGGAGAATACAGAATTCTACCACCAAAAATAATATGGAACAAATGACTTTCACTTCTCTTTCCTAAGAAAGTAGTCAGTCACATACACATGAATCATTAAAAAAGGGGGGTGTGTGGAATCTGTGGCTTGTTTTCTTTTAAAAAATTCAATTGATAAAATCAGCTTGGGCCCAATAAACTATTCATATTAATTCAACCACAAATCAGAGTTCCAAAAATATACTACTTTATCCAACAGAAATTAGAATGCAAGAGATTCCAAATTAGCCACACTAGTAACAAAATAATTGTATTATTTTATTTTCTATGATACTTTACTCATATTTGTAATTAAGTTTTCCCCTACCTTTCTGCAGAGGTATACTTTAGGCAGATATTATTATGAAAACATATTTGCCACAGAGCTCATGTAAACAGAAACAAGAGAGTTAGAAAGGTAAAACAATATACATCTTGTAAGAAACTGTTTTTAAAGGGGATTGGGATAGGGAGATATATGGAAGGATAAGAAATAAGCTGAATTTGTAAAATAAGGACTATCATTCCACAGCCTACATGGAGGTGGAAGAGTCAACACTTTGATACTATACTGAGAGGTCAATCAGATTTTTAATTATTGAATAATCTGGTAAACTTTAAATTCTTAAGAGTGTTAAAAGGATGCAGACAAAGCAATGTTGATAAAGGATCAAACCTTGTAATCTAATAAAGATGAGGAAAAAGAATTTCATTTTTTGAGTACAAAGTCTGAATGTCAATTCAATTAATAGCAAGCTATGTAAGATCTTCAAAAAATTCCAGAATGTTCTGTTGTTTCCCAAGCACAAGGCATTGTATAAAATCCTTGAGACTTGAAATCATAAGAAACTAACACATTTATTCTTTCAAAAAGTGGTGTTGATAACTTATTTTATATCATCCTCCAAGTGACAACAATTCTTAAAAGGTTTGCAGTAAATTTTCTTTCCTTTTTATTTGCTGTTGTTTCTTGATGGGATGGGGTCAAGGGGATAAATTTGTAAGGGAGATGATTTATGTAAAAAGGAAGTATTTCTTGTTCAACAATGGGCAGAAGACAAATATCTCCTTTCTAAGCAGGTACTAAACTTGGCTTCAGGGTAGTCAGAATTGCAGAAACCAAAAGGTTCATAATTCACACTAAGGGACGTTTTTTCAGGTACCCAGGGGCTATCTGGAAAGTTCAGACAAATTCAAGACAAGAAAGCAGGAAGGAAAGAGTCATTCATGCATTGGGGAGAATCATTCTTCTCTCAGTTTAAATTTGGAGAGCATCTCCCCTCTAGAATTCAGGCCTGTGTACTGTGGATCCCACAAGTGATCTGGTTCATCTACATTTAATGACTAGCTTTTGACCTGAACTCTTGAAAAGCCTAGCTTCCAAAAGCTTCTTCTAGATCTGATAAGAGTTTCTAAATCCCCTATAAATATTGAACATTTTCTTAGAATTCAAGTGGAAAACAGTATCTGTGATAATTTAGATTAAAAGTTAGCATCACTTTGAACAACTGAATTTCCAACAACATAAAAAAATTCTTCAGGCTTAATGCATGAAAGTACAAAAAAAAAAGGAAAAGGAATATTAATTTATTTAAAGTTAACTTTTTACCCATGAGAAACATCTTTCTTGAGTCTTTCTCCCTGGATGGCAAAAAGAATACAAGATGCACTATTTTTCCTTATATCGAGGTTTGTCACACTCATCGCATTTAGTTTTTCCTCAGAATCCACCCCCTACTCTCCTTCCCTGGCAACTGAACAATAGCTACTTCCATTAGTATGTAATTATATTCCGTGTTTTACCAAACATCACAATTCTGTAATAACATCACAGTGAGGGTTTTACATTATTTGTGGTTGAATTTCCTAATACCTTTCTTAAGAATCAACTGTCACACTATCTTGAAATTTAAGGGGCATTTAGTTATTTTAACATAACAGATGTGCATCCTTCTGGGGTTCTAAAGCTTTCTCCTCCAAATGTATTCTCATCATAATGCATAAAAGGCAGAAATGTTTAAGCAAGATTCAATCAGAATAGAAAAGACAAATGATTGCTTAATATTGCATCTTCTCTGTGTCATAGTATAGAAACACAGAGGAATGACATTATACCAACTTAGCTTTATAAATATGAACTTTCAAATAGATACAGATAAGATAGTCCCTATAACATCTTCATAATTTAAAAAACAATAACAGAATTTGTGTTCCTAAGAAAAGTGTTTTTTGTTCTTATTAGAATGGGGGAAAAAAAGTTTCCTACCCGTAACAGGGACTGGGACTCATCCTTAGATTTGTTTTCGCCTGATGCAGGATACTGCTGTGAAAGGGATCCAGATTTCTCTCCTCCTCCAGTGGACACTCCTTGCAGGAATCCCTTGGTCTCAACAGCCAAGCCATAAAGAGGTCGAGCCAGATGAGCAGCTTCTACATTAGGGCTATCCCTTAAAGTCTTCGGCTGCTCTTGAGTACCAGACACAGGGGTCAGAAGACCTAAGCTTGCTTGAGTATAAGATGGGCTGCCCCTTAAAATTTCTGCTCCTCTCCAGGTCACATTTCTAAGATCATCACTGGAACCATCATTCCAACCTTTCTCCTTAAGCCCTTCCTTGTCTTCCAGTTTCTCTCTCTTCACTATGGCATCAGAGACTGGCTCCCCCATTTTAGAATCTGGATTGATTAGACTATAGACCTTGAGGTCAATTTTGGGTTCCTCCTTGATAGAAGACACACCATGGCTATCCTCTTCTCCATTGGCCGTAGTGATATCCAATTCCTGGCAATGCACAGTGTTGAAGTGCTCTAGTAGTGACTGGGTATCAGCAGCTGTGAAGCGGCACTGACGGCATTTATAGCAGTTATGTGCTCTCCTAAAGAGGATGAAGGAAAAAATACATTTAAAATCCACTCTTACTAAGATTTTCATTTTTTTTAATCAGCCTCAAATCTCTCTTATCTCACACATAATGTAGAAGGTGGAATGAAACTGAGCATTCATTCTTAACACCTAAACTTGAAGCACAATTAACAGGAATCTTTTATTCCATATTTTGTAAAAGTGTGAATTTTCATTTTGTTTTTCTAAATGTATACAGACACACATAGAGTAACACATCTTATAAATGCCTAAGAAAGTCATTGGCTGTGCAACTCTCTTGGCGCCTAGAATGACAGCACCACAGAACTATTATAGCTATTAGGGGACCTTGGAGATCATGAAGTCTGACTCTTTTTTACAGGTGAAAAAACTGAGAATGGAACAGATCAAGTTCCACATTCAAGGTTACACAGCATGAAAATCTGGAATCTAGATGCAAGTCTTCTAACACAAAATTAAATACTCTTTCCACTATGACACATCATCTTTTCTTTGCTACCCACATCACGACAGGTGAGAAACACAAGATGGAAAATGAAGATACCTGTTTTCAGACACAATGAGGATATCTGTTTTGCTTAACTATGTATATTTGTTTCTATTTCTTGTTACATATTTCTATATCTTGTTTCTATTTCCTTTATTTAAAAAAATTGTCCTAATAGAGGAAGGTGGGAAGATGAGGGAGAATAAGGACAGGTAGCAGAAAAGAAAGAAAACAGGGTCATTGAGACATTTTTTTAAACCCTTCCCTTCTGTCTTAGAACCAACACTGTGTATTGGTTCTTAGGCAGAAGAGTGGTAAGAGCTAGGCAATGGGGGTTAAGTGACTTGCTCATAGTCACACAGCTAAGAACCCAGGATATCTTGTCTCTGAGCCTGACTCTCTATCCACTGAGTCTCCCAGCTGCCCCCAAAACATTTTTAATGCAGAGAAAGAGCACATAGAAGGCCATAAAAAGGCACAAACAAGACAGATTCAAAAGACAGAGTAGATTTTTTAATATACTTGAAAAACAAGCTTTATATGATATAGAGTCCTGAAGTTCCATGTATACTTCACTTTTTCTATTCTGCTATATATGTAGAATGACACTTTTGTTTGTCTTTGTTTTTAATGATATTGAGTTTAAAAAGATATAATTTAAGAATTTCTCCTTCTCCCCTCTTCCTTAAGCCACATCATTCAGATTCCTTTCCCCACTATCTCCTCCTTCAGCCCCTTCTGACATGAAAGGGGCCCTATTGCCAAAGCAAATGCCTCTACAGGTAAGTGATACCATATTTCATCCTGTCTTCTTTAGCATGTTAACCTCTCTATCATCTCTACTTTCTCATTTATCTTCAATCTCTCTCTCTCTCTCTCTCTCTCTCTCTCTCTCTCTCTCTCAGCTGCTTCTATAGTCTCTATATCTATGTCACCATCATTCCCCCCAAAAAAGACACAGAAAAAGTATAAAAGCTCACCTGCTCTGTTCATATCCACTAGCTATTATCCCATATACCACCACACCACACACACACACACACACACACACACACACACACACACACACACACACACACACACACACACACACACTTTAGTGACTAAATTCCTTGAGAAGAAGGCAGTCTACAACTAGTAACTCTTTTTCATTTTTTGTCATTCTCTTCTTAACAGTAAGGATTCTGATCTCATCAGTCAACTGAAACAGCTGTGGCCAAAGTTACCAATGATTTCTTAACTATCAAAGTAAATGGTCTTTTCACAATCCTCATCCTTCTTGGCTTCCCTACAACCTTTCACACCACTGATCATTCTTCTCTCTTTGATACTCAACTTTAAATTTTCATAAAATGGCTTTCTTCTCATTCTTTTCCTACCTGACTACTCCTTCTTGGTTTCCTTTACTGGATCTTCATTCAGGTCATACCCATTAATTGTAAATGTACCCCCCAATCCCACCCCCTGGTGCTGGACATCTTTTCTTTCCTCCTTTGTGATCTCATTAGCTCCAATGGAATCCATTAACAGTACTGTACAGAGAATTTTGAAATATTTATCAAAATAACCCTAACCTTCCTCCTGAGTCTTAAATCTCCAACTCCCTATTGTATACCTCAAACTCAATGTCTGGCAGAAATCTTAAATTCAAAATGTCAAAAAATGAACTCATTATCGTCTTTCTTCCAAGCCCTTTCCTCTTCCTAACCTCCATGTCATTATGGCACTAAAGTCCCTCCAGTCACCCATGTTCATAAACATCTTTTTGAAATCCTCACACTCCACATCTCCACATCCAATTCAAATAAATCCTATCAAAAGGTCAATTCTGTTGATACTACCTTCAAAACATCTGCAACCACAACCCATATGCTCCCTTTTATCTTCTCACACTATCCTAGAATAGACCTTCATTACTTATTCCTAGACTATTGCAATAGCTTTCTGGTTCATCTTCTGATCTAGTTTACCTTCAACTCGGTAATTAAATTGATCATACTAAAGTAGAAGTCTCATCATGCCAATTTCCCAAGCTCCAGTCAATAAACTCTAGTGCCTTCCTTTTGCCCACAGGTTCAAACATAAAATTGCTTGTCTGGCTTTTAAAAATCCTTCATAATCTAGTTCCTTCCTTTATTTCCTGTGTCTTACTTTCCAACATGTACTCTGAGATCCAGTAACATGGGCTTTCTTGCACTTTCTGGTACAAGATTGTAAATTTCTCTACAACAAACATTTTCACTGAATTTCTCCTATATCTAAATCTCTCTTCCTCCTCATTTCAACCTCCTGTCCTCTCTATCTTCAAGTCTCAGCTAAATCTTTACCTGTGCAAACCTTTCCCAAACCCTCTTAATGCTAGTACCTTAACTGTGATTATTTCCAATTTATCATAATACAAATGTACATGCACATATAGAAAATAATTATTATGCCCTTAGCCCATTAAACTAAGATGTCCTGGAGATAAAGGACTATTGTTTTCTGTATCACTTGCACTTAGCACAGTATTTGTCGATAGTAATGGTTAGTAAATGCTTATTTAGTTGATTTGAATACATCATCTTTATTTTATAAAAATGAACATAATAGATATTGAATCAATATATTTTCTAGTTCTATCATTTAATTCTACTCAGATGATATTTTTAGATCACATATACACAGATTTGAAATAAGATTTGGTGCTCCATTATATAAATTTCCATTATATAAAAATAAGTTATACATGGCTTTTTATGAAGTAATTTTATATCACCAATTTAAATCTGTGCATTCAATGAAGTAATAGTCCTACTATTATCTGGAAAATAATACTCATGAAATGTATAAGATTTCTCTTAAAATATTTTATTTATCTATATAGCTTTTGTTTTTTATTACTATGAAATAAAAAGTACTCAAGTCAAAAAGACCTGACTATATTTAGATATGTGTTTTGCTAATGAACAGGAATGAATCCACTGCTTTGTGACAAAATAGATCCAACAGGTAATAAAATAATAGGTTTAGAGCCAGAAGAAACCTCACATATCATTCGGCCCAACCCATCATTTCACAAGGAAAAAAAACAACTGAGGCCCAGAAAGATTAGATGATTTGTTCACGATCACAATAGAAAGAATAAGTAAATGCAATGTTTTAGCCCTGGTCCTCTAAATTCAAATCCAACATGCATTCTTCTGGGCCATGTTGCATATGGGTATACGTAGCATAGAATAACACACATTGGTTTTTACTACATTAAAAAATTGCTATAGTACTCTACTGAAGTGCTATGTTAACCACATGCTATTTATTACACTGAAACAGTATATTACTTTTTAATACATTTCAAAGAAATGAAATGCTTTTTATGACAATCCTGTAACATAAAACAATATTTTATGCTCTCTATAAAAGATTTATATGTGTTTGTACATGTATATATAGTAAAACATAAATAAATACCCCAGTAACCTGGTTTTTCACCCAATTAACAGGGTCTTCCCTATAAGCTTTGTCATAGAGATCTGTTGTCCTGGTCCTTTCAAATCCAAATAACTTATTTCCTAAGGGTCTGTCTTTGGTTCTTATTTCTCCTCTCTAAATTTTCTCCACTTCACAAATCTAATATTCTATTTTCAACTATCACATCTCCATAGATGACTCTGTAAAGTGTATTTCTGGTCCTAACCTCATTCCCAAACTCCAGTCTTGCATTTCTAACTGCCTCATGACAAAAAGTAATAGGAAAAGTTCTCAGGGATAGTAGGTATAGGCATGGTATAGCAGTAAAGCAGGTAAATCAAGTATTAACTACCTGCATTTCATAGATGAAGAAACTGCAAGTCTCTTAAGTAAAGTAATAAACCTATAGTTATACATTTATTGTCACAGCAGGGATTTGCATCCAGAACTCTTTGATCCAATCAGTTCATTATTCAAGCTTAGGGGAGTCACAACTTCTTTAAGGTCTAAGTTTCCTCATCATTCAAATTAGAGAGTTGTATTAGATGATCCTTTTCAACTCTCCAAAGGTATGTATTTTTAGAAATCTAAAAATTTGCTGACTTTTTTTTTAGTTTAATCACTTTTATTCTACCTTTTGTTTTTTAATTACTAACCTCCTTGTTCATTGTTGTAAATAAATGACCTTTTTTAATGCATCTTGTTTTTTGTTTAAGTATATTACATGTTTTCAATTAGAACTATTTCTGTTTGAAAAATTCCAAATACATGTCATTATTTTGCCTGAAGCTTGTTTTTATTTTTTAATATAAATTGCCATGAAATTGAAGGACATCTCTTCAGAGAGGTGAACAAATATAATAGTGGAATTGGTTGAGTTAGACACCCAAAGGCCATCAGAAACATATTTCCTTAGACATTTGCCATTTTGGCTTACAATGCTCATGATGACTATAAGTAAAATGATTGCCTTAATTATATCAGTTTCAGGGGAAAGAAAAAATTGACCAATTCTCTGAAAAATCCAAAAGCACCTTCAAAACAAGTTAAGACATATCCTGATATTTAATCATTTCAAAGTAAATGTGAGCAGGGAAATTAATGATAATATATGTTAAAGAGCATATATAAATAGTAAATATAGTAATAGTTGGAATTTAGTCTAATAATCTCATTTTTCAGATGTGAAAATGGAAGTGCACTGGAATTGAATGACTTGTCAAAAGTCAGGCATAAATGAGTGACAGGGCTGGAATTTTAATCCAGAGCTATGATCCCAAATCAGGCCTTTTTATACTAAGATCATCATGAGCATTTTCTTCAAGAAGAGAAAATTAAGGCAACATATATGACAAGCACTGAATAAGATAATGAAATATGAAATCAATACTTTATCAATTAGCAGAAAATGGGTGAATGACAGCAATCATTTCTGAATCAATTGTCAGGGTTTAATCTTTTTTTAGATCAATGGTCAAAATCAAATTCAAATCAGAACAAAAATTAAAATGAGAAGATATTGCATGTGAGTGCATTTCTAATTCAACTTGTTTAAAAAGTCTATAGCAACTCACTTTATCACTTTATTCTCCAGAAAGAGAAGAAAGTTGAACAAAAGGAAAGACGTTGGATTTAACACCATTTCTTAAAGAAGTTTAACTATTACAAAACAGTAACCACAAAGAACAGGTAGAAGGAGCCCAGAAACCACCTCAAAAACAAATATTCAGTGTTTTTGCCAAGGATAGCGAGATAGTAGCCAAAGTCAAAATAAGTTCAACATGAACACTCATTTGTAAAACATTATAGAGGATGGAAAATAATAAGCAGCAGTATCTCACAATACAATAAAAACTATTAGAGGGGAAAATAAGTCTGGAGAGATAAACTGGAAAAACTGGATGTTTCTTAGATAATTTTAGATGAAACTGGAAAACCTAAAATATGTCAACTAAAGAGGATATATACCAACTTAAAGTTCCATACTGATTTATTCTCACCAGGGAATGAAATTTGCTGGCTCTAAGTGGATCAGAGATGCATGTGTCTACAGTTTACAGTTGTGCATATGTATTGATATACACATTTTTCATGGTGACTGAACATTCCTTTTGACCAAAACCTGTTATGTATGTTATAAATCGATTATATATAAAGGTATATGATTATATGTATGGATGTGTATAGATAGACAAAGATATCTATCTATATTATTATTTATAACAATCTACCTCTCTACATGTACGAGATAGCTATTAATCATGAAGGCACCTAGGTAAAGGATTGAGTGCTAAACTTGTATTCAAGAAGACCTGAATATGAATCCTACCATGGAAAACCAATAGTTATATGACACTGGGAAAGTCACTTCACTTCTTTGAAACTTGGTTTACTAATCTGTAAAATGCGGATAATATAGCAGCTACCTCCCAAAACTTTTGCAAAGAACAAATAAGATACTAAGTTAATAGGTAAAGAGTTTGTTGTTGCTGTTGTTTTGCAAACGTTAACGTGCTTTCTAACTGTCATCTATTATAATGTATTATTTGAATTTTTGAAGGTAGTCAGCATGGTACAGAGAAAAGAATATTGGATTTAAAGTAGTCTCAAATCCCATCTGTGAAATTTACTACAAGTGTGATGCTCTATAAGTGACTTTGCCTTTCTGAGTGTCAATTTGCTCATCTTCAAATGGAAACATTTAAAATAAATGACACCTAGGACACTTCCAGATGTCAATTTATGCCACTGTCCACTATCTAAGTAGTGGAAACAACATATTTGGCTATTGACAATTCTGGACCAAATATATTATTATAATGTCAGCCTGCAGAATAAATGACAATAGATTTGGAAATAGGGAAACTACATTTAAATCCTGGTTCTGACACATACTTTGAGTGAGCATGGGTTAAGTTAAAAAAAAACTCTTTGAGCCTCAGTTTCCTCATCTGTAAAATACACTGCCTACCTTATGTGTTGCAGTGAAAGCAGTTTCAAAATAGAGAAGCATATTATAAATATGAATTATTGCTATGTCATGATGTGGCTGAGACATTTAGAAACAAAAATCTAGGAAGAGCAGGCTGAAATGACTAAATATGTATCAAACAAAAAACCCTAAAACTCTATGGGAGATAAAAATTTTAAGATGCTCAGGGATTAATTTTCAAAATATTAACAAGAAGTGAAATTTTCCTCCAAGTAGAAAAGATAGCACATAGTACTTCCATGAAAACCATGTGAAGAAGAAGATGTCTACACTTCCTGACCCATAAATCTACTTCCTCATCCTCATCGTATCATCATGTCTTTGTATGAATCAAGGGCATTTTTGATGAAAAAAATGAGGAGGTATTTTGAGGCTGATTTTTGATAGAAGATCATTTTCTATGTATGAGGAAGGGTCCATGATGTATCAATTTCAAAGCAATATAACTGACTGAAATAAATTTTCCAAATGAATATATAACCACTAACGTTTAATACTCAGAGTATCTGTAAAGTTCTTATGTTGTTATTAACAATATATATGTGTGTATATATATACATATATGCGTATGTATACATACACATATATTTCCAGTTAGGATAAAAAAGTCTTTAGGCAAATTTAAAAATTGAAATTCAAAGTAATTTTTAAAAAAATTAATATTTCAATCTAACTCATATGTGGTAAAAATGTTATATCAGACTGCAACTAGCCAAGATGTGCTTTAAGATCAATCTGATCAAAATTTGTCTTTCTGTTCAGAAAATCCATATTTCTCAATATAAATGGAGATTTTTCTTTTTTATTTTAAACAAATTAGCCACAGAAAAGAAATGTCTTCATTTGCACATAATATATATTATTAGTATAGAGGTTTATTTACAATTAACTAACACAAATCGAATTTAATACATTAATGTTAATAATGTACATTAATAAAAGCTTATAAGCACCTTTAGAATAAGGTATATTTTATCCTTTGTTTCAAGTAGCCCCAAAACAATGAGTGATCAAAAATATTAGGTGATTTATATACATGGCAATATTTCTATAAGAAACCATAAGCCTGATGTCCCTGTAAAGCCTTTTACTTAAAGTTAGGCTTATTGATTTTACCTTGGCTTTATTTATTTTGCAGCTCTTTCAATTTTAAATTATTTTAGCTACATTTTCACCTTCTACCCCAAGTATATTTGCAAGGGCTGATTTATCTTTAAGTTTCCTTCATATTAACATTTTTTCTTGAGGAAAATTTTAAAAATAACCCTCACAATAAGAAATTCATCACCTATTTCACAAAGTCTGGATATCTTTGATCTTTACTAGCTTTGAAATATATGGAAATTTCCTTTTTCTGCCACAACCAATACTTACCCTGAAAACAGTTCACACCTTCAGCTAAATATAGTTTCAAGGCCTTGAGTACCTGCCCCAACAATATATTCATCACAGAGCTTCACATCTTCAGACTGAGAGTCTGGATCTACTAAATGACCCATTTTGAAATTCCTGCTTGGATGGTCAACTCCCTGACTCTTAACATGTTTCAGCAAGAATTTTACTTTGATCTGAGAAACTGAGGATAGCCCTTGATGTGAATGTCAGGAAATAAATCCTCTTAAGAGTTACTGGTAATGATTTTAGATATAGGAAACATGTGAGGGTTGTTTAAAATTGTCTCACTTTTTGATAAGTCATGATAATTAAGGAATAAATATAAAAATTTTATATTTGGATTAAAAACATCAACTGCAGAAGGACAGCATGTGTGGTAGAAAGAATGGATAAACAACAGTTCCTGTGAAATGAGGATAGTTCATTAGAGTTTAGTGGACTCCAAGCTGAATAAAAATCATGTGTCACCAGGTTGCCATAAAAGCTATTGCAATCTAGGACTGAATTATTAGATGCCAATTATTTATAAAGAGGGTGGTTGTGAACCCATTATAATTTGCCGTGATCAGACCATATCAATAATATTTTGTATGATCTTGGCACTTAAAGTTTTAGGAAGGGCTTTGACAAGCTCTTTCAGGTATAGAAAGTTAATCACTAGTAGCAGTCAAAAACATTTCTTTATTAAATGTCTACTAAGTGTCAAGCACTGTGTTAAGAACTAGAAATCCAAATACAAAAAAGAAAGACAGTTCCTTGCCCAGAAAGAGTTTATAATCTAATAGGGGAAAACACCTCCCAAAAAACCTGAAAAGCAGATGCTGTTATCTTAAGCCAAGTTGAGCAACTAGGATGATCGTGGAATTCAAAATCATATCATATAATAATTGATTGGAAGAAATGATAACAATAATGCAGGGGAAAGAAAATCTAGGGGAAAACATGATAATGGGTGAAATATCTAAAAGATTCTCAAGGGCAGTGAGAAGGTGATGATACAATGGATAGAGTACTCTGAGCCTGGAGTCAGGAAGACTTGAGTTCAAATCCAACCTCAGACACTAACTAGCTATGTGACTCTGGCTAAGTTGTTTATTTCTGTATGCCTCAGTTCTACATCTATAAAGTAAGCTGGAGAAGGAAATGGCAGACCACTCCAATATCTTTGCCAAGAAAACCTCAAATGGGGTGATGAAGAGTTGGGCATGAACTGAAACAAACAAAAACAAAAAGGATGCTTGACATCTGTCATCTGGACTATTGTAATGACTTTCTAATTGGTCTCTCCATGTCCAGGTTTCTCTTCTCCAGTCCATTTTCTACAAAGCTAGTAAAATGATATTCTTGAAGTACAATTGATCATGTCTTCCATTTTCATTTTCAATTGGGTTCTGCTCCTTTAGATTTCACCATGAGACCCCAGCTACTAATTTTGGCAAGAATGAAATACTGGAACTCACACCTCCTGAGTACCCCCTGCCTCTGAGGACCTTCTGATTAGAGGGCAGAGAACTCCTCCCAGAACCTTTAATTAAGGAAGGTAGGTACCCAAGTGAGCCATTTCTTCTTTTCTTGCTTGGCCACACTCCTTAGGAATTCTCTAGCATCACCTCCAAAGCTAAATAACTCCCATTTCCCCTCCTTTTCAGCTTCCTTTTGTGAATTATTCTGGCTCAACACAAAACATAGCATATGTTGTTGTTGGTTCAGTTGTGTCTAACTCCTTGTGACCTCATTTGGGATATTCTTGGCAAAGATTAAGGAGTGGTTTGCCATCTTTCTCCAGCTCATTATGCAAATGAGGAAACTGAGGCAAAAAGAGTTGAGTTGACCAGGATCACACAGCTAGTAAATGTCTGAAGTCAAATTTGAATTGAGCTTCCTGACTCCTGGCCTAGAGCTGTACCACCTAGATGTCCCTAGATAGCACAAAGTAAATATTTAATAAATGCTTATTGATTATTGACTACCCCTTTTAGATAAAGGTTCTTTGAGGGCAGGGCTTTGCTCTTTTCTAATCTGTATTTCCAGCACTTAGTATAATGCCTTGGACACCATAGGAGCTTAATAAATTTGTATTGAGGGGCAGCTGGGTAGCTCAGTGGATTGAGAGTCAGCCCTAGAGACAGGAGGTCCTAGGTTCAAACCTGGCCTCAGCCACTTCCCAGCTGTGTGGCCCTGGGCAAGTCACTTGGCCCCCATTGCCCACCCTTACCACTCTTCCACCAAGGAACCAATACACAGAAGTTAAGGGTTTAAAAAAATAAATAAATACATGAATTTGTATTGACTAATATGAATCTCCAATGGCTCCCTGAGGCCTTTTGAATAAAATACAAACTTGTTGGGATCTCAGTGGATAAAGTGCCAGGTCTAAAGTCAGGAAGACTCCTTTTCCTGATTTCAAGTCTGGCCTTAAGATACTTACTTGCTGCATGGCACTGAGCAAGTCACTTAAACCCCATTTGCTTCAGTAAATCTGTAAAATGAGCTAGAGAAGGAGATGGCAAACTACTCTGATCTCTTTGCCAAGAAAACCCCCAACTACAGTCATAAAGAGTGAGCAATAACTGAAACAACTAAACAACAGCCACAAACTCCTGTTTCTTAAAGTTCTTCACATTCTGACTCTATCCCACCTTTATTGGTTGATTTCGCCATTACTTCCTAGTCAAACTGGACTACTCCCTATTTCCTAGACACAGCTTTGCATGTCTCATCTCCATGCCTTTTCACAAAATATACCCCTACATCTAGAATATTCTCCCTCTTCATTTCTGCCTCTTGGAAATCCTCTCTCCTCTTTTCAAAACTCAAGTGTCACCTCCTTCAACTGCCTTTTCTTCATTTCCTGACTCTGCATTTCCTAAGATCATGAACTTAGAGAAGGGAGTGATCTTCAGACACATTTAACTCAATCTTTTCACTTTACAATAAAGAAAATTGAGTCCCAGGAAGTTATGGAACTTGTACAACATTAAGCTTAGAAAATAGATACTTTGTAGAACTGCTGATTTTCTTTCCAACTTGGATATGATACAGTTCTATAGTATGGAGGTGAGTGTATAGTTAGAGGCCATCCAGCTAGGTCAGGTTTAATCAGGTAAAGTAAAATGAATTTCAACTTATCAGTCCTATATTTATTTAAGTTTATGATAACATATGGTATTTATCTGCATTTAAAAATTTCAAGTCATTTCTACAGATGATATCCTACATATCCCAGATTCTCAGAGCCAGGAAGAACTTCAAAGGTAACAGAATCAAGGGGTAATTTAGACCAATGGCACTTAGCCAACAGAGGAAGAAACTAAGACTCAGAGGAGTTAAATGACTTTACAAGATCACATAGAAACTAGTAGACGCAGGACCTGAACCCAGTGGCAACCAGTGACCCTCACACTGTTAGTCTGCTAATTCTGAATCTGCTATCTCTTATTATACAATGCCCTATTTGATTTCTTAGAAAAATATGTGATTTTTCTACATTTTGCTGTAAAAGCAAGGACTAAAGTAGCCATTAGGGGGTGAGAAAAACCTGTATAAATACGGTTTTCCATAGAAGAATAAAAAAGCTGAAGAGATAAATGGATACATCACTGACTCATGGTATAAACTAAGAAAGAGTTCCCTTCACCTCCCAAGGTTTTAATAGAAGCCCAGATAATGATCTTATTATCTTCCCTATTCAGATGCTTAAGATTATGCATCTGACTACTATTAGTGAGAGGGGAGTAAACTGTTCAATCTTTCAGGCCATTGAGCACCACTTAGCAAATTGGAAAAGGCAATCTACTAAATGGTACCCTGGAGGCCAGAAAGAGTTAAGGTATCCCCTCACCGCAACCAAAAGTACATTGTTTTCCCTAATAACATCATACTTAAATACATGGCTACAACACAAATACTCATATTCAGAGGAAATGGTATTGCTCTTCCTTTCGACTGCATGATCAGTGGTGCTAGAATTCTTAATTTATTTGTTTCAATAAACCCTCCTTCTCCTCGTCTTAATTTATAGTGCTGATTCCCCTTAAGACCAAAGAGAGCTTTAAGTTGTGTGTATGTTACAGGCCTCGTCTGAATTCTATTTCTCTTAGCAGTGGCTACTTTTCCACATCCAAACAGAGTTGATGACAAACAACATTGTTTTTAAACCAAACTACACTGACGGTGTTCAGATAGAGCACTATATAAAAGGAGCAAATGGTAAATATTAGAGTAGTAATTAGAAACTTGATTATCAGATATAAATTGGTAATGTTAAATTATCTGTGTCACACCAAACATGGTTCTTTGTTGCTGCCTTAAATATTTAATGGGCTTTTTTTGGTTGGTTGGTTGGTTTTGTTTTTTTCCTATCCTGGGAAAGGATGGAGGAATAGAATTCGGCATAAATCTATAACAATTTTCTCATTACTGCTATTATCACATAATTCTCTTCCATGTAAGTTTATTGGGAAAACAACACAGTGCTGCTATACAATATTTTGATTTGAGCACAAGGGGCAAAATGTATAATACTTTCTATTTATAATAGAAGATGAAGCATCTAACTTTGAACTACATCACTGGAACACCAGTTGTCTCAGGTCTGAGAAAAGAACAAGAAACATTGTTTAGTCTACTTTATAAGTTCAAGCATTACAGTTCTCAGAATTTGTGAACTGTCATGCTGCAAACTAAAGGTATTTTATCAATGTTGTTGTTAAGATTTCCCCGAAACAGTTAATTATTCCTTATTTCTTTCAAATCTCAAGTTAAATATCACCTCATTTGTAAAGTCTGAAATTATCACCTAAGCCATATGTGATCTTGTATCCCAATAGAATTTGTATTATTTTTACAACCTATATGATTTACAACGCAATATTCGAATTCATGCATTTGTCTTATCTAATGTACTAGGTTTTAAGCTCCTCCACAGTAGGAATTTCATTTTGACCTTGTACAAGTTTGAATGTCCTATAGATATCTGGAATGCATCTCGAACATAGTAGACAGTAAGTAAAAAATATAGAATGAAAAATAATGGCACAAGAGCCAAGGATATAACACCATATAAGTTGTATCTGTTACCTTAAGGCAACCAAAGTGGAGAAATTTTAAGAGGCAAAGCCTTTCTGTGCAAAAGTTTTATTCTGGGTCTCATAATTTAAAATGCTTTCAGATTTCATGATGCCTACAGCAAAAATAACTTGCATAGAAATTTTTAAAAATCATATGCAGTGGCATATTTCAGGTTTTTGAAATTACTCCTGAAGCAATCTTTCTATGCTGCTATTTGAGCTTCTTTTTATGAGTGCTCAAATACAATAGCAACTTCTTGGTTTGCAGTCATTGTGATTGTATAACTATGAGAGAATTCTGAGACAATAATTAACTTACCTTTTGTTCTCAGGCTGAACCACAAATAAATAGTTCTAGAACAACTGCATCACATCCAAATCAAAGTAACCAAAAAGTTATGTCGAAAAACATCACTTGTTTCTCTTTTCCTTCTAACAGCAATGCCACATGTTATAAAGATGCTTCTTTATTTGGTCTTTTTAGATTTTGATACTTGGTAGCTTTATATCCCAGCAACAACATTTCATTTTTATAAAAAGTGTGAGTCATTTGTAAAGTGCTAGTTGACAAGTACATGAAAGTGGCTATAAAGATGCTAGTTGTTTATACACCATTAGTGATAATATTTTCTGTTCTGAGTAAGGCATGACCACCCTCTTAATAACATTAGTCATACTAGTCATTCTACAGATGAAGCAAAATCATGTTTCTGAGATAGTGCCCTTAGTCTTTTTGTCTCTAAATACTAAACTTCACACCACTGAGCTGCTAGCACTGGCAAAGCATTTTTTTCCTGAATAGCTCTGAATATTTGTCAGTGTTTTTCTTCTTCAGTGATGGGGTAAAGAGTCAAACTAACATGATAAATCAAAAATATTAGGTAATTAGGCCTGAAGTCATGTGTTTGTCCGGACACCTTGCAAGTATATTTAAATATCAGCCAGTGGAAGGAAACTATGATTTGTTAAATCCAAACTCAACAACCCTAAAAACTATTAGAATAGGGAGGACAAAATTAAAGAGTTTTAATTTTTGGCAGATTAGATATCTTGAAAAGTTGATCATTCTTTTGATTTACTTCATTGTTGGCAACAAGGACTAGAAATGAGGTACTCTAAATGGATGATTCAATAAAATAATGAAATAAAACATCTTTGTATAATATTTCAGATATAAAGATGAAAATGGATATATATTCCATTTGGTCTAAAAAACAAGAATGCATAAGTTCACATAATTTGGTAGAGAAAAAGAGATATAAAAGCATTTGGAAGTCTATTACCTCACTGATGAGGACAGTTCCACACTACAAAATATCCATTGGTAGAAAATGGAATTTTGTAACTCAATTCAATTCAACAAATATTTTTGAAGTAATTACATGGTATTCTTCACTATGCTATACAGAAGAGAGACAAAGACATAAAACCAATGTCTCTTAACCTCAAAAAGCTTACAATCTGCTTTAAAGGGAAAGAATCATTTAGAACCCAAGAGATCATGTCTAATCATATGTTTTCAGTTTCAATTTTCTCACAGTATTACATTAATTTGGGGAAGAGGTAGGGTTTTTCCCCCTCCTTTTATTTCCCAATAGCATTATTTCCCATTAGTAGCATGCTAGTCACCTGATGACAAATTACTCGGTTGGAGCTACTCATGAAACTAAGAAAAATACAAAATGACCTTGAAGTATGTGTGGCTTTCTTTCTGTAAAACAGCAGTTAGAGGGAAAGTGTTTTGAGAACTGCAGAGCTCTCATACCTTATATAAATGGGACTTTAAAAATGTGGCATCCTGATCCAGTGACCAGCAAGAAGACAGATTACTAAAGTAACTAAATCTCTCTACATTCTCACTACAAACAAGAGACAAAAGGAAGTTTCAATTAAATAGGAGCATACCCATGTTCTCCACAATAATGTAAATAAAGGAGGTGACAGAGTACATTTTCTCCTGTGTCCAAAAGCAACAAAAAATGTTTTTTTTCAAATAAGAAAATCCTGTCATTTTGTACTGTGGAGCTCATGCTAAGAATTTTCAGAAAGTTCTTTATGAATATAATCATAAATTATGGTTCAAATTTGTTGTGAATGATTATGATATAGATAATCTTTACAGAAATCAGGAACTTCCTCCAAATAAAACAAATATATAACTTAATATTTGCCACCTCATTTTAAAGTTGGTCATGGAGGAAAAGTTAGCGTGGAAAAAGTGCTGGGAAATAGGAAATGAGAGAAATGAGGGAAATGAAAAGCTGATAGACTTCATATCTCTATATCATGACTACTTGTCATATAAGAAAAGTTAAGAAGTGTTGGGCATAATGAACACAAAATTAAATCACAAAAAAAGGTCACAGTTTAAATTCCACCTTGGATATTTACTATTTATATGATTCTGGGCAAGTCATTTATACTCCCTCAACTATTTTTTGGTTTTGTTTTCCTATAGGAATGTTCATGTGTAAAATGAGGGAATGGGACTCAGTGAACTACATGTAAGGCCCTTTGCATCTTTAAATCTATACTCCAATAAATGAAATTATTTTGAACAGAAATACTGATGATATTATTTCTATTCCATCTTTGTAGAGGGACATATTTTAAGTTATAAAAATCATTATTAAATTATAAGAAATTATAAACACGAAAACAGAGGATACAACTGAAGCAGATCTAGATGCAACTATCTGAACTAAAAAAACATTGGTACTTATAATCACTACTTCTTAAGGAAGTTTAAGCTAAGATGTAAAGCAATTACCACAAAGGGGAGAGTAAAATAACCTAGAAGCTCAAACACTTGATCTCCTTGCCAAAAAGAGTGATGTGGCAGCCAAGGGTAGCACCAGTTTAGAATATACACTGATTCATAAATTCTTACAGGAAGGTGGTAGAAAATAATAAGCAGTTTGTCCTCATAAAACAGAGGTAGAGAGAAAAAAAAAACAAGTTTATATAAAGGTTGGCAAGAGATTCCATTAATTCACATCATCCCAAGAGTATCTCAGGATGAAAATAAAAGAATAAGAAAAAGATTTGTAAAGCTTTTTATAACAAATGATTTTCTTCATCAATTAGTATGAAGCCACTACATTTTGACTCTACCACCACCATCCCAAACATGCAGCATAAGGTGGTACAAATATCAATAAAGAAAGCAAAGATGAGAAGAGTAAATGGACTAAACTGACTATATTTCAAGGAGATTTACACGAGTTGCTAGATAATTTTAAGTGTGTAAGGGGGTTTATTCTCAGGCTATCTGAAAAAGATATGCAGTATACCAAGTACTTGAAAAAACCCAGACCTTATTGTTGCCCCCCAAAGAAGAAATAATCTAAAAATATTAGTAACTGCCAAACCATGTCACCTTTCTAATCTCTATGGAACTTTTACAATAATCTTTACAAATATTGAAGCTATTCTTGAGGAAAGTATGAACGAAGTTTCCCTATACACAAATAATATGTTATTATACATATCATCTTTATGATCACATAATCAGTTAAAAGGCACAAGGAATACAAGATTCTAGAGTACCTGTCTTTTTGTTGGTGACTAAATAGTTTTATATTACAAAGAAAAATGTTATCTTAGAGGTTCTACTTCAACAGAACATCTACCATGCAAAATCATCAAATTTTTTTTGAAAGATGTAACAAAAGAAATACATTTTCAGACAACTTTTCAATTAGTAATAGCAAGCCAAGAATAAATCAGGAAGAGGCATGCTTGCCAAAGATTATAAATCATGATTCAGTTATAGAGGATGCCCTCATTCAGTCCAACAGGAAAAGGCATTTCCTATGGTCATGTCTTAGATGGGGCCATAATGGTGATTAGGTCAATTCCAGCAGTTCTATGAAGTACCAAAAAGTGATCTACAATTACTCAATAGTTTTGCCTATTTATAAGGAGGAAAATAGATATCTTTTATCCAGGATAGGATAAGCAGTTAGTTGGACAAACTATACAATTTATCCATATTGATATATACATATATATGTTCATATATAAATATCTTGAAAGGATATTGAAGATTTACAGTAAAGTGATTCAAAATTGAATAGGAGGAAAGCAATTTGAATTGTGCCTTTCAGAAATCTGCCAATCAATTTAATGATTCCCTAGGTTTCTTTATGATATTCCTTTTTAGTATCAACATTCCTCCATTCATGCTATATAACCAAGAGTCATAAAACTATAATCTCCAAAAATTTAAAGTTATGGGTGACTTAAAGGTCAAAGAAGAGATTTATAGGTGTGTGAAGGCCCATGTAGAGTTGTGTAGGAAAAGTGAGTTAATGGCAGAGGGACTTTATGTCCAGAAAAGGAAGTGGGCCAATTTTATAGCAAGAATGGTCAATAACCAATTGAGTTCAAATCCTCATAAAAGAGCAAGAGACTTAGATGAAATGCAATGTAGACCCCTTCTAGAGGATTATGAGTACAGGATGGACAAGTGCTACATGGGATGAGAAAGCATGGATGATTTGCAAACTGCCTCACTGATTGGAGGATCCCCACAGATTAAACTACAAAGAGAAGTATCAAAGAATAATAATCTTGTAAAGAAAAAGATAATTACTTTCATTTCTAGTTAAATACAATTACACATCATACCAAAAGAGCAGCTACCCACCAAAATGTCCAAAATTGATACATAATCCCTCAACATAAAAATCAAGAAAATGAATCTTTAGAAAATGATTACTTCAATGCTTCAAGGATAAACCAATTCTGATCAAAGTTCATTGACTGTCATAGTCTTGATTTGTTATGGAGATTGAAAAAAGTCATCACCATTTGTAATTATTTAGTAATGAACTTTGAAAATAAAAGAATGTGATAAAGAATTACATAATCATGAGACCAGAGGTTAAAAGGCTGAAATCACCCGTGTTACTATTTCCAAACCCTTCAAGGAATTGATGAGGAATCTGACAAAATCATAGATTCTTGATGAATTTGTAAACCAGACAATGTATGACGATGCACCCATATTGACAATACTCAGGTGCTAGAGAAGTTTGATAGAGAAAGAAATCAATATACTTTGAAATAGGCAAAAATGATTCATGGAGGAGAGAACTGAGAATAGTTAATTCTGAAGGAATTTTGAAGGAAAATTAAGTGCTAAACAGGCAAATTAGAAAGAGAAAAGTTTGATTTTTTTCTTAAACAATATTTTTCCTCACAAAAGGGAATGGTATTAAAAGTTAGAATAGCAAGTTTGAGACACAGTAAAAAGACTGAACTCTTTAAAAAAAGTGAAACCTAAAAGCTGGCAGGTTAAAGGGTGGAAATTAAAATGAAATGCAGAAAATCTGTATATTATTGTGTAGGGACAAGAGCGACTAAAAAATATTTTGAACAAGGGAATGACAGGTAATCAGGCAGCAGTGTATGTAGATTGAATAGCAGAGAGGACCAATTTAAATAGATGAAGAAACTAGTTATAAAGGGAATTATATATTTCAAATACAAGGTGATAAAGACCTGAAAAGAAGGTGTTGTAAAGTGAAAGATAGGAATGAAGGGATTCAGGAAGAATTTAGCAATAAATATGAATAACTTGATTTTTCATCAGATAAAGACCATGCAGTAACAGAAGTAAAACTCAGGTATTTATGGAAAAGTCTAAAAGAATGGTACCCATACTTGTGGTTTCACACTCAAGAGCTACAAATAAACACTACTCAACAGAAACTATAGTCACAGTTCCCATGGCTACATGTCATAGAGTTCCCAAGATTTCTACTCATTATTTTCATAGCTCCTGACAATAGCACTTGAAGTGCTGAAATGGCCAGAATGATCCTGAGTGCTCATTGAGAATGACTACTAAAAGTTTTTTCCACAAATTATTCATTTAATCATTCATGCTCTCTAATCTCTATTTAACTGACAACATAGGTGAGTTGTAAATTAATAGGACAAATTTATAATCCACAATAGTTATTCAAGATCTTTCTAACTTTAGAATAGGACTAAATTTCAGAAAGTTCCTTTGGTATCAAGACAATCTTTAAAATATCTATTCACATATAAGCATATAGAGATGACATCACTATTACAGATTAAATACTAATGAATGTTTATAGATAGATCCTCAAAGGGAAATGGAAAGGTCTATAATGTATATGAGTAGGTTATAAAACACATATATATACACACATAAACATATGTGTATATACATATGCATACATATATGTGTTTGTCTGTGTGTGTGTCTGTGTAGAGCAATGCAAAATATGAATAAAAAAATACTTGGCTGCTCAGGTAGAAAGAGCAAAGGATAACTGACAGACAAACTAAGGACTTCTGGATCCTTATTCTTAGTGGTGAATTGACAAAATGACATGGTCAAGAGTCAAACTAGATAAATAAGCATATCTGGAGTGCAATCTCTATCACTAGAAGGTGTAGTACCCATATTTTTTAACCAATAAATGATATGAGTCTATTTCCCTGACAAATAATGTTGTTTATTAATAAGGCATGTGGTTTGTTAACAAAGAACAGGTCTTTGCATCTACCTCGCATGCAAAAGATCCTCTGTGAGCCTGAACATCATTTATATAAGAAAATGGGTCATCTTTCTGATTGGTCTAACAGTTCATCCTTTGGACCTTCCATGGTAGCCTCCATTTGTGGATATTTGAAAGAGGAGATGAAAGGGGCAGATGGTAGCTCAGTGGATTGAGAGCCAGATATCTACCACAGACTTTTAAGATATTCAAGAAATTCAAAAAGTATCACTTATTTGAGGACAGCCACCTGTAAAAGTAACATAGCATTTATGCTTGCCAGCACGGTTAATAATAATTTTTATTTTTCCCCAAAAAACTGGTTCCAAAACTTATTGTATATGGATCAATGTGCACATTGTGTGCCTGTGTGAAAGGAACATAACTCATACTCAATATCAAGATGATTTCTGACTGTCCCAGGAGCAATTCCATGTATAGCCTCAGATGATGGGGAAAAAAATTACAATTTTAAATGATTCACAATTATAGGAGTCTATCTTTTCTCTATCTGACCTTGCAAATTAAATTATGCAAACACTAACAATCTACCCCAGAGTGGTGATGACCCTGGATTTTCAAAGTCTAAGAGCATCCAATGCAAATTGTCCTAGAACTTACTAAGCTGGGAAGTCTTCAACTATAGATGTAGTAACAGACTGTAGGCATGTCACCTGATTATTGGCCTACTTCAGTTTTGAGAAATTTATCTATCTTTGGATTGAAGTTAATGACTTTTTCAAGCATAATAAGTCAAAGAAGTATGTGATTTCATTGGTAGTGGGAGATCCCACAATGACAAGTTAAAGAATTCTTCAAGTAGTGACATAATCGTTTGTTATTGCTCTTCTTTTTTCTTCTCCCTGAGTACTACACTTTCCCTTAACTTCAGAATATCTTTCAGGCTAATGTCTAATTCTGAACTTTTGTCTAAGAATACATACATAAATAGAAACACTCACCTTGACAAACCATTTTTAATAGAAATATTTCCATCCTGGACTAAAAATTAATTGTGATGGATCAATAGTGGAGATATTGCTTATCATACTTGCATATAAATAATAATTATAGTGGTGATGATGATGATGATTTCAATTATGGACACTAAATTCATAGGCTTATAGATTGAGAATTGGTAGAGATTTTAGAGGTCATCAAATCTAATCCCCTTATTTTGTACATGAGGAAATTAAAGCTAGACTGGGTAAATGACTTGCTCAGGAACACATAGCTTGGTAGGGTTTGAAGTTGTAACAAGTTGCATTTTGATTTGAAGTCATTACATACTTTTTTTAGCTGAACATCAAATTAAACTCTCAATGGACACATTAGACTCTACATGAAAAAATATCTCTAAGAGTACTAAACACTTAATAGAATCTTTAGAAACCTCTTCTCTACTCTTCATGGCTAGTTTCATGGTAAATTATAGGAATCTTTATCTATGAAACTGAAGATATCAACAAAATAATGTATATATTAGAGATATAAAATTAATTAGCTAAATAACTGGATTGTTTATAGTTAAGTGATAAAAGTAATAGTAATGTGACATAGTTTTTTATAGTACTTTACAGTTTTAAAATGCTATTTTAATTAAATCCCATAGGAACCCTCCAAAGTACCACTATTACTGTCTACATTTTTAGATGAAAATGAAGCTTAAAGAGATTAAGTGACCTATCCTTGTTTACTAAAATCCTAACAGTGAGAAGCATGATTTGAACTGAGGCCTTCATGATTTAAGCTCAACAGGCTAGCAATGATAAAACATCAAGGGAGGATCCAGGATTCAGGAAGACTGCCCATTACTGTCAGAAGCTAAAATGTCATCCAGGAAGATAATGTTAGAAAAAAGTAATATTTCTCCTCTTTTTTTTGTAACCCCAGATTTTAGCACCATATATAACACATAGCAGATACTTAAAAGTGCCTTAGCATGAGAGAAGAGATGAATGATATTTCCATCAAGGAACTTGAGAAGTTAGAGAGGGAAGGAATCAAAGGAACATGTAGGAAGAAGGGACTTAGCAAGGACAAGGGATAACTCTTCATCCATAAATATTTGCATCCTCTACCTCATGCATAGTAGACAGGCTTTGAATCCAGACACCCATAAAGTATGTTTGTTTTCCAACATGAATATGAGTATGAAGGACACTAATGAATACTCTCTAAGACTACTCCCAGTATACCTAAATGTTCTCAACTATCTTGATTTCTTCATCCAACTTTTATATTTAATGCTAAGAAAGTGAATAATGGTGTAGAATAGTTTCCACAGATTAAAAAAACCTGTTTAATTGTTAGGCTTTCTACTTTAGTTAAATCTTTTCCCTACATGTCTGATTCAGGAACTGAAAATGAAAGTCTTGAACTCTGTGTGTATGTGTGTACATAAGTAATCCTGTGTGTGTGTGTATATATCTGTGAACTATAAATATGGCATTAGGCAAGTTTTACAAAAATTATTATCTTACTAATAAAAATAAGAACATATTAGTAAAGGGTAAAGCCTAACAAGATACAGACAATCATCTGGGGGGGGTAATAAAAAATGACTATTTAGTGCTAAACCTAAACAGCACTGAAAACACAGGTCACTAATTAAAATATCACTTTTCACCCAATCTTAATGCTCAAACTATGATTACCTTTTAAAAAGTCTCATTAGCACATTGAGTTTAATTAAGATTATGCCATTTTGTATATTTTTATAAATTAAATATTTAAATGATTATTTTATATATCTAGCAAAACAATGCTCAGGGCATGAACGAATGATCGTGACAAATTTACAATTAGTCTATAGTTTCTAAATTAGAAATTTCCAACTGGCAGGTTCTAGATATCTCATTACCATGTGCTCTATACTCTCACAAAACAGTGAGTTAAACTGATAGATAGATAGATAGATAGATAGATAGATAGATAGATAGATAGATAGATANAAACTGATAGATAGATAGATAGATAGATAGATAGATAGATAGATAGATAGATAGATAAAGGCTCTAAATATTCTTTTAGATTAAGTGTATTTTGAGAACATCACTAAAATAATTAAGCTAGCATGAAACCTGGTCTGGACATCATTGTACAAAAAAATGGAGTGGGAACAACCAGCAGGCTTTAAAGGTCCCAGCTAGAAATGCTCTATTTAAATCTGAATGAAGACCACAAGAATGACAATGGAGTTCTGAGGACTGGGAAAGCTCACCACAGTTGGCCCTCCCCCAGAATTAAAGGCAAAGGCCTGGCAATCTGCTGTAATTAATACAAGTGAGGTGCCACCCTCAGGCTTAGGGGAAATTTAAAACTACAGTGAAACACAGAGATAAGCAGACGTTTTGATGTTCCAAGCACAGTGTGTTTTTGTTCAACACTGGTCTAAAAAAAAGTTAATCTATTAAATTAGATAAATGGGGCACAGCCCTTCTTCATCTTTGTACCTATATTGTTATGTGAGATTTTTCTTTGCCTAGTCTTTGAGACATATTTTCACACCAGGTGAAGTAGACTTATTTTTTTTCCCTTTGGTTCTTCTTCCCTTTTAGGGTATCACCTTTATACTTTTTTTTTTTTGGTAAATCCATCCAACAACTGTTCCTTGATAATCCAAAAGGATCAATTAGGGATACAAGTTTCATAAAGCTGACAGGACTAGAGAGTAACTTGGAAAAAAAACCCAATTTAGCTTTACTCTAGGTAGGAATACAATATGCCACAGAAAAGCTTTATCTGCCCAGAGGAAGGTACTTCATAAAAGTACAATGCCACCCTGTACACCTACATTATGGAATACTTACCTTTGAAAAATATTCCTGCTTACAGGCCAAGCCTAGTGGGGGTTGTGCAATGATTCGGCAATCAGAAGAATGCCTGTGCCCATTTGGAAAGACAAACGGCAGCAACATGTTCTTGAGCTAGTTGTTTCATATTTGGAATCAAAGATGGAAAATGTGATAGTAGAGCCCATAATAAGGGAGCTGATCTAATGAACCACTGTAGAGTGTGGCAATATATTTAGTCAAGACAAATAGATTGTGAAAGAAAACTAAATCCCCATAAAATGCCCCAAATTGGTCAGGGTATGAAACACTCTGACACATATTAGCTATGTCATCCTAAGTGAGAAACTCACCCTTTCATATGTCCCAAGTAAATTTCTTAATATTTTCTAAGATATAATTCCCGAAGAAACTATAGGAGAAACGGGAATTCCCCAGTGAATATAGCCACGGGTCTGGGTTCTTTCTACCTTCCTCTGCTTTCCAAGAACCCCACAATGAAAGAGATGAAAAAATCAGACTCTGACATGGTCATATTCCTTACTCTGTTATAGGTATTTGTGAGGGTAAAAAGACAGAAATACATGCCACCATTTATTCCATACTCCTTTTTGATTCTTGACATTTCTTATTATCACTCCAGTACAAATGCTATCCCTTCCTCTCCAACATACCTGTAGTGTCGGAAAATCTCTTCTTCCACCTGGGTAATAAAGTCACATTTGGTACATGAGTGTTCTTTGTTTTCTTTGACAGTCAGATGCCCATCTGTCCCTTGCAGGTGATTTGTTTCTTGTTTGACATCAGACGCCTGGGATTCATGCACATTCTCATAATGAAACAGGAGAACATCAACATCAGGCGTAGAGAATGAGCATTGATGGCACTGATGCTTAACTCTGGAGCTTCCTGTAGCCCCAGGAGACAGGTGCAAGAGTAAGAGCGCACAGTGGGAACAATTACTCTTTCTACAAGCAAATGGATAAGTAATTTCTCCAAGGTGCTTTTCAGGGCTACAAAGGCCTCTGGGGCAGAATGGACAGTGCTTAATGGTACATTTGTGAATATTGTGTAGTTGTTGATAATGACGAAGGAGTGGCCCCACCACAATTACATCAGGGCCATGGCTCTTAGAGTACCTGAAGTCACAAAACTGACAATTGTAGCTTGTCACTACATTATCCTCGGCTCCTTTGCTCGAGAAGTCTTTCTTTTTAGCTGCACTGGATCCCTTTTCTGCCTTAGCTACTGGCTCACCCTCTGTATTTTTGGCTAGATCATTCTGGTTAATGACGGTGCCCCTGGAAAGCTTATCATTCAAGTCTGGATTAAGGCCTCCTGACTGCCCTCCCCCATGCTGTTTACTATAATGTTCCAACAGTTTGAGGGAGCTGGATGATTCGCAGCTGAAACTACAAAATTTACACCAGTAGTAGCTGGTGGCATCTGTACCATTTTGTCTAGAGGAATCAATGGGTTTGATGGGTACCGAGTAACCCACAGGAGTGTCATCTCCTGCTTTCACGGTAATTTTGTCTTGCCACTTTCCCAAGTCTCCAGAATCACAAGATCGAAGAGTAGGGCTGGACTTATTAGAATTTTTCTCTGAAGATTTCCCAGACTCAGAGGAGGAGAGAGAAGCTTTTATTTTATTTGGGTGAGTCTGCAGAAAGTGTTGCTCTAGTTCAGTTGATGAGTTGCCCATGTATGTGAAGTTGCAGAATTTACAGCGGAAGTACTTGGTGTTTCCTTGGCAATCGGGAGTTTTGCGTCCAATGCCAATGAAAGTTCCACCTGAAGTGACCTGCCAGAGAAGAGAGTAATGTTATTTCAAATGTTGCACTAATTAAATAGAAACCTTGATGGAGAGGAGAGTAGAGGAAGGAGAATCATTCCACACATCTTTAAAAAAAAACTGTAACGGTATATCTACTAATAAATTTAATTGTCTTCATTTTTTTCACTAGTCATCTATTTGAGGAAAAAATTATGCTGAGAATATTAAGACCAAAGAAAATATGAAATGGGTAAGAAGTAAAATGTTGAGGGCTTATTTTGAGAATTTAAAGCATGTATATTTTAAAAATCTAAAAAAAAAATTTAACTTACTAGGTCTAACTCAAATTGCATTCTTAAAGGAATATCCAGAATCTTTAGAGAATCTCTCTTTTTCCCCAAAGATTAAGGGTTGCATTCAAAAACCATTTTGAGACAATTTCTCAAAAATTACTTAATGTAGACATTCTCAAAGGAAATTTTCTATTATTTTCCTACAGCAATGAGGCTCCAGACAGAAAGGAATTATATTGTACTAAAATTAGGGTGGAACAATGATAATACATTTGAACTCCAAAACATGACAATTTAAAAGAGGGATAAAAGGGGTAAAGAAGAGAAGGAAAGAACAGTCAGGGAGGGCAACTCAGTCCAGCATGGAATATAAGAAGGAAGCAAGACTTTCAAGATATATATCTTTAAAATCTCTCTTGTCACTGCCAACATCCCTGCCCTTTTCCTGAGTGTACCAAATCTGCCTTGTGATGTCAGGGGTCATTTGGCCTTGATTTAAAAGTACTTCATAGGTCAAAATAAAATATGGTTTAAGTCTATGCAATAACTATCACCATTGATTTGTTTTTTTCCCTAACCAAAAAGTTCCATACTATCTAGATATATTCTACATAACACCAGTAGTGCTGCTGTACATGTACCAACATCATATAGTGGGCAGTCAGCATCAACACTTGAAGATGCATTCAGCTTCTCTCCCTTCACTCTCTGCTTAGTGTCAAGATATTATTATTTTTTTAAATCCTAAGTTTCTGACTGAAATAATCCACAGAGTGACAGATTTAATCTTCCAACTGTCAGAGAACTGCTGAATGTCTGCAGGATCCCGTTGTCATATATTAGTCAAATGGCATAATTATTTTCTCCCTTCTTCAACAGCTGTGCCACAAAAAAAAGCATGTGATCACTGCTCATATGAGAATCCTGCCATAAGGAAAGTCTCAGGCATTTAAAAATCATTAAAAGCAAACATTTAAAAATGCAAATAATATGCCTTTTAGCCATCTAGCATACTAAAATAAAGATGGCTCTATGTCAGATGTGCTGTAAGCCCACATATATTGAACAAGTTGCCATATCATACCCACCCTTTTGTTAAAAGAATAGTTTTATATTTTATGAGAATGGTATACTTAGAACATTTCTTTTGAATCACCTTAAACCTATTTTCTAAATTCTTTTTAGTTTGCCATTTGGTCAATGCTTACCAGATTTTAAAAAGTCTAACTATGGAGGGAAGTAGAAGGATGCTCACTTTAAACCACCTTACACCCACAGCACCCTAAGAATAACAGGGTTAACAGATGATGAAATCATATGACCCTAAAATTCAAGTTGTCAATCTATTGGCCTACTCATTAAATGGTTACATGACCTGAAACTTGAAAAAAGGCACAATTCTGTAACTATTACATTCCATGATTTCTACAAATCTCTCGTCATTCTTGGTAGGTGAAGCCATGACCTGACTTAAATAAAATTAGTTTCTGACTGACATGAGTTACCATAGGCTTGAACAAAATGCCTTTTTCAATTATAGGTACTCTGTTCTAGAATGTGTGAATAAAATGTGATTCTAGGAAGAGCTGGATGTCTCCCATTCAGCATTCAAGAAAAAGATGCTAACAATGACAGAGAATTGGAGTAGGAGTAATGAAGAACTTAGATCAAATTCTAGCTCCACTGCTTTGTAATGGTTAAATATGCAAGGCATAACCTCTTTAAGCCTCAGTTTACTCACCTTTAAAAATGGGATAATCACACCTATCCTATAGGATAATTTTGAGGATCACATGACAATATACACAAAGCAGTACATGTCAGTCATTGCATTAAAGTAGTCAAAATAAGCTAACACAGACCTAGAAATAAGATTTTAAAACCATTTTATCATTTCAGAACTGTAAATCTTTTAAGTGTACAGAATCTCTTTTCATAAGTCAACTGGGCCTTTCCTGTCTTGAAAGTCTTTTTGGATATTACTTCCCTCCAAACACTCTCCTCTCCTATCTAGCCATTCTGGCATCATGGCTATTTCTGACACTCTCACATCTCTGATTAACTGACCTGGAAAGGTCTCTCTCCTCACTCCAATGGTAGAGAAAGTAAGGCTTCCTCCACATCATGAATAAAACATTCAAGTAAAACTATAAGAGTATAACAATTATGATGTATAGCATTTCATAAATTTACTTAAAACACACTGTCAAATTGCAGCATCAGTGTTCTATACAAATATCTCATTTTATCTATCATACAGTGAGCAAGAAAACTTTTTAGCCAATCTTATCTACTTGTGAGAGAGGTATAAAATGTAGTAGTACATTAATGTACTGAGCACTCTAAAATAATGTGTAGTTTTTGATTTATTAGTAGAAGATGATGCCTGGGAATACTAACTATATTTCCTTGCTTCATATCATGGCCAGTTTTTCAGGTCTCAAAACTTGATTTAAAACCTTTCCCAAAGTACCTAAGAAAGCAAACCATAGTATTTATGGAAAGTAATAAATGCTTATATTATTTCTTAAAAGTGGCAAAGAATCCTCTCAAATCTGAAAGCATTGTCTAGAAGGTGTTTTCATTCATCAGATATTTCTCACCTGAAGTGACCAAGTTATCCCACATCTATCCCCTGATCTCTAATTCCAGACATTTCACCCAAATATAGACTACCTCGCAACTAACCTATACTCCTAAATAACATCCAAATAGGTCCTCCTAGCTCCATTTTCTGTCCCTCTAATCCAGTACCCAAACAATCCTTTTTATCCACAATTGTGTATGTGTAGCCCAGTTCAAACATCATCCCTGATCCCTAACAGATTAAATGAGAAAAGTTCAAGATGTTTTGCCCAAAATGCTAATCTATATATAATATGGAATCCTATGTCTTTCCATTTACCTCCTCAGACTATTTTCCAACCCAAGTGGACTATTCATAGTCCTCTGAACATGCTGTAAAATTTCTCAAAACTGTTCCTCTTCTCATACCATTCTCTGTCACTGTCTCTTCATCTTTGTCTCTCTATAGGACTCTCTCCCTCCCTTCCTCACTTAATTCTTACCTATTATTTAAATGCAAAATGAAATGCTCTCATCTCAAGGACAAATTACTAATTTTCCACATTTCTAACACAATACTTTGCTTTGTACTTCTTTAATGAACTTATTCTACTCTTGGATTTAAGTCTGATTAAGAAAGGAGTGATCATGTCATCTCCCCCACCATTTTATATCTCCCCCAGCATCTAGCACAGTGCTGCATACAGAGTAAGTTACTTAATAAATATTTATTTGGTAAATCTTGATTAAAAACACTATTCAGTAGACAAAATAAAATTTTGACAAAATGTTTTAACTGTAGATTTTAATGGGGAATGGGGTGGAGGTGAGAGTGAATGATAATAAAAAAAGGAGCCATGTTATCACTGTAAATATCTGGAGGAACTCATATCTCAAAAACTGTGGCTCTCATTAAAAGTTTAGAGACAACTTTTCATTTCCGGAGAGCTACTAATACATATATATATAGAGAGAGAGAGAAAGATAGATAGATAGATATCTTCTATAAACTATGTCAGAATTTTAGACATGAAAGTGTGCTAAGATAACATAGAGTTCAACTCTTTTGTCTTACAGATGAAGAAACTAAATCCTGAAGAAAGGGAATAACCTAAGTATCTCAATCCTAGTCTGATATTTTTCACCATACTCTTTTCTGATGAGGTACACCCTGTAAACCTTTTGCAGTTCCATAGTCTGAGCCTTAAATTAGTATGAGAAATGTTCCTCTTATTTTAGCTCATAGAGATACTTCTGATGATTGATTCCCAATTTTAGAAAAGTACTCAGAGCTCCTTAAAATAATGCTATAAGAAAGAAAGCAATCACTTGTTATTTGCCTACTATGTGTCAGTCACTGATTATGTACTTTTCAAATGTTACCTCATTTGCTCCTCAGAGGAACCCTGAGAGATAGGTGTTATGATCACCATTTTAGAGTTGAGAAAACTGAAGTAGAAAAAGGTTAAGTGACTTGCCCAGAGTCACAAAACTAGCAGTTATCTGAGGCCAGACTTTGAACTCATATCTTTCTGACTATTCTGTCCTCTGCACCACTTTGCTTTCTATACACATTTCAGATATATAGAAGTATATGTGCATATATATAGGTACATCTGTCTGTCTATCTATCTATCTAATCTTTCTATCTGTATATTTACTAGTCCTAAAGCTATGATATCATATGCCTTCAAGGACAACACAGACTATGTTGATACCCAAACATTAACTTACTATCTAGTCATGTCTCCATGAATTGGGATTATAAAGGAGAACAATGAATAGAAGAAAAGAGTACACAAGAGAGAGATTTGTAAGTTTTCCACATTGAATTCTTCTCTTCATCAATGAAAATCAAGGCTCCTTAATATAATATAATGCATGAAGAAATAATGATTCTAAACAAAACAAAGAAAGGGCAGCTGAATATTAGGACAACTAGACACTGAATAGCTCTGTATTGGGGACAATACAACCATGAAAGTTATCAAACTAGTTCTCCAGGTATCTCAAAGAAGGGATGATAACAAAAGCATGAGGCAAAAAAAAAGTCTCAGAAATGATTACTCATGTAAATGTCTTATCCCATATCTACAAAATGCTTAGAAGAATGATCAGCCCACACAGAGAGGACATGTTTGAAAATATGAGAAAAGAACAGACTGTCTTCTTACAAATGACAGTACATCCTTGTATTCTTACTGATGAAATCTTTATAGTCACGCAATTGACTAATATGTGTAGTAAATACAAAACCCATTGTGCTTTCTATATATTTACTCTAAAGAAGTGTCTGATTTGGTAGGTAAAACACTGTCATCAAGATTCTACTCTTAAAGTGTCTCCCAAGAAAACGTAAAAATCATATAAGGTTTCTGGAAAGAGGCAACAACAGAGACAACTTTGTCCATGACCTTTGGGTTATTAATAATAAGTAAGAAATAAAATATAAAAGACAGTAAATATTACAATAAACATTTATAATTAGCATAGAGGATGTCCAAGGGGAAATCCAAATAATAATTCCTTAAAAGTGGAAAAGACTTTCAGATACTATTATTGCTGAAAATATTTATATTGATTACATTAAGACCCAGAACAATGTAGATCCTCCATATATGTGATAAATAATTACTCAAATTAGTTTGGCCTAATTGGTTAGGAAAAAACAAATGGATGAAGTATGCCATTTGTCTCTACTCTGATAAACAATTAGATGAATAATCCACAGAGTTTCTTCATCAATATATAAATCTTGGATTGAAATTGAAGATGGACAATGAGCTAGAACTAGAACTGAATAGAAGGAAGACAGGCCTGATTTCTTTTACTGTCACCAAGTTTATCCTTGAGGAAAAAAAGGCCCGTCTTTATAATGACCAGGGATTTAGAATGTTTGTGTGTGTATATATATATATATATATGTATATATATATACATATATATACTTAAACACATTTATTTATTTGTGTTTATATGTGTAATAAATTTATGATTTGAAAAAATATAATAATAAATGAACAGGATATAATTTTTCCAGGGATATAATATACTAAGGATTCACTAAAAAGTATAATCTCTAAAGAATTAAAATCTATTGTCACCCAAAGGGCAATGGAGTGTTGTGTGTTGAATAAGAGTGGGCAGCTTAACATGTGAAAATGAAGAACTGTATGATAGAAATAGAATAATTTGTGTCACTACCCAAATGGATAACCAAGGGACAGTCAATGAATGTCAAAAAATCTAGTGGGAAATTAATGGTTTACTAAATGTATCTCTTATGGAAGATGTGTGAAGGTATGGAAAAAAGTTACACAGGATGAAAAGAGATGGGTGAGTTATAATCTGCCGTAGAGAAGAGTATACTCTTATCAATAAAATCATAGACCCAACAAAGTATTGAGTTGCACACCTATTAAGAGATGAAAAGAGCCACTGCAGACATCAAATTACTATTATGCTCAATGTTTTCATTTACCAAGGACTACAATAGTGCTGAATTGTTTTTAAACAAAGATCAGGATTTCATACACTATTTTTATCCTGGTTTAAGAAGCTTTTCATTTTATGTACCATGTTTATGACCTTTGTTTAAAGAAGTATTTATATGCATCTTTTTTGCTGTATATCTCATTAAAGGGGGCTCAAAATATGAGAATATTTTTGTTCTTTTTAAATGGCTTTAGCCTTTTATTCTTATTACTTTTTTCTCTTAATCAACACAGTTGGCATTAATGTGAAACAGTAATCTGTATTATAAGACTAATACATAAAACACTTCAAAGGGAAAAGATTAAAAAAAAACTCAGACCACTGAAAATGACACTGTAACACACAGTACTTATCCCCAACCATAACGAAAGAAGTTGTTTGAACTGAAAACACTGATTTACAATCTTTTCCTTAGATGTGGTGTGTCCTCAAGAACTATGACTGATTGCAGTGGAGAAGATTATAAGGGACCAATTTAAGATGACTCTTAGTCAATGGATGGAAATTTTGGCGTTTGAACATTGATTTAAAAATCCACCCATCTTATTTTTAAGGTTTTTCTGTCTTCAAAAATATATCTTGGAAAAATTGACAGAGCCTACTCAATTTATAGTATCTTGTAAAAAGTTGCAGTAATCTCTTACCAATACAAAAGTCCTACAACAATTACTAGTAACCTTAACAAGGAAATTAGTCTGACAGAAAACCACTTCAAATAATAATCTAGAATGTAGAAAATATATCCATTAGTCTATGTTTTTAAGACATACACTGAACACCTTAAAATAATGATAAGCCATCTATTTGTAGTTAAATTGATCAAAAATCACTAGGTTCATAATGAAGCCTTTAGATTTTGAAACAAAAAGAAAGTAATGAAGCTTGAAAGAAAAAAGGGAAATGGTCAACTCTAGAAGAAAAAAAGTTCAGCCAACTCAAGTAAATATATGTGCATAAACCTCTCCTTGGATTATCTATTTTAATGTTTCAATCCCAAACCAGTCTTGACCCTCAGCATGGTCCTGATTTACTTTCTCCAGCAGTGACTTGATGTGTGTGCTTAGGGATTCTCCTGACAAGTCTATGCAAATCACAACTGTAGAGGTAAAACTACTGTGGGAAAAATTACATAATGCCTCAAAATAAAACAGAAATTATTTGTGGATTATTACATGGCATTCTTTCATATTAGGGAAAAGAAGAGTAGATTGTATGTTCTAGAAAGAACTAGAAGAGAAAATATACAAGATCTTATCACTAAGCATTAAATGACCAATTGGGGAATATTAAACAGAACATAGAAACTTCTGTTTCCCAAACGTACTTTTCCACATAAGGCATGTGGGGAGGAATGCATTTTTTAATGTAGTGCTAGATATTTGAATTGAACAGAAATACTGTATTTGAACAATATTTTTAAAAATTATTTCTTTCTAAATAAACAGGCTATTGCGGAGATTCTAAATTCCTCACTGTGCCTCATAGTTTCATCACTATTAGAGGCTGATAAAGCTGGGAAAGTTTAAGTTTTGGTTAAGGGTCTGTAGCACACTTGAAATAAAAAAATTCCAAAGACTTTCTGATTTTGTTTTCCCTATTACTAAACCATTCTCACTTGTTAATTGGCAGAAGATAAAACTCTAATTACATAGGTATAAAAATTCAAATAGGGAAAGGGTACATCCCCTCATCCTTTAATCTCCAGAGTTAAACCAACATAATGCAAATCATGATATGACTGGTACCTAAATGAATAGGAAAAATATTGGGTAATTTATTAAATCACAAATCCTTAAAAACTTGTTCTCAATTAGTGGGTTATGAATTAAATTTGAGGCATAGACAAACTGTTCATCAATTTTAGTAATACCCCTAGCTTACTGAATCTGAATGTGAATGTAAATCCCTACTTCCTGGTGAACAAAAGGAGAAAGAAAACAAACTCATTCCTGAGGAGAGCAAAATCAGTAGTAAAAATAAATCCCGGTAATGGGAGAACAAAATTATAATCAGTAAAATTCCATATGTCTTTCAAAGAGTTTACTTAACATAATAGTTCATCTAATAAGGCATCCTTACATGACTTCAAATTTGATAACAACAAAAAAATAAGAAAACACTAGAATTGTGAAAATTAAATTTGGCCCAATAATTAAAATAATTGCTATTTAAACAGTTTTTAAAAATCTGAAACACACTTTACACACATTGTCTCATTCGAATCTTAAAGCAATCATGTGAGATATTATTATTATAGATATCTTATTATCCCCATTTTATAGATGAGCAAACCCAAACTCAGAGAAATGAGGTGACTTGCCTATGGTCTCATATTTAATATTATTGTCTAAGGGATCATATGAGCTCATGCTTTCCTGACTCGAAATCCAGTAGCCCATGTACTATGCCACTCTCCTTTGATCCCTAGAACATAGTAGGAACTTGGTAAATGTCCATTGAAATAAATTAAAAGTATGCACCAAATCTTGGCATAGCTTCTCAATGTCATCCTCTCTATCTGTTAGATTATTATACCTCTTCTACTGATGCCTGAATAAATAAATAATTGATCATGAAAATATCTGTATGAATTAAAAATACTGAGTCTTCTGCGTCCTTAAACAAAGGTTTAAATGGGCATTGTGCCACAAGGAGCTGGATAACAAGAAGGACAAGAAAGAGAAAGGGAAGAAGGAGGATGAGGAGGGGGAGGAAGAGGAGGAGGAGGAGAGGAGAAAGTCAGAAAAAAAGACAGAAGGCAACTGTGGAATATACAAAGTGAAACTAGAAGTAGAACTAGAACTAGTGAGACAAATATAGATCTGTAACCCTATAACAATGGGAAAAAATTCATCTTGCTATGGTGTATACATGGTGTAAATATCTATAGAAGTGTCTAAGGTTCTCAGTCTTCACTCAATTTAAGCCAAAATAATAAAGGATATATATATGCATATATATAAATAATGCATTATTATTTTATAACAAAGAATTTTTGTTCAGTTAATTTTCATCATTGTGTTCATCTCTTTGTTAGCCCAACTGGGATTTTCTTGACAAAATTTTTGGGGAGATTCACCATTTTCTTCTCTAGCTTATTTATGGATGGGAAAACTAAGGATAATGTGATTAAGTGACTTTCCCAAGGTCACATGACTAGTATTTAGGCCAGACTGGAACTCAGGAAGATTAGCTTTCTTGACTTCAAGCCTGGCACTCTATCCACTGAGCCTTCTAGCTGCCAAAAATAAATATGCGTGTACATATGTGTGTGAATTTGTACTCTCTCAAGAGGAGTGGGACAGCATTCTCACTTTTCTATCCTTACCTCTACAAATATTTCTCTGCAGCCTACTTTGGGAAAGGAATGTATCTAACTGAATGGTCCTTATTCAGAAATTTCCAGGAGTATGCTAATTGCTTTATGTTTACCTTCTAATTCATTATAACTATCACAGATTTATAAAACCATATAATCTCAGAATTTGAGGGGACACCAGAGGTCAATTCATATTGAAACTTGCCTGAAAAGAAAATTCTTTTATGACATTACTAACAAGAGATCAAGCTTCACTTGAAAACCTTCAGTGAAGGCAGACTATTCCATTTTTGTGTATCTACAACTTGGAGTAAATTTTCCTTACTTTCAATCTAAATGTAATTTCCATTCATGGATCCTGGTTCTGCCCTCTGAAACCAAACAGAAATGTCAAATCTCTCTTTTACCTAACAGAAAACTAAAGCTTCCAAGTCTAAAACCCAAGCCTTCCCTTCTCCAGGCTAAATATTCCTCAGTCCTTCAAGGAGTCCTCATAACAACTGTTCTCCAGCTCTCTCACAGATCTGTTCATCTTCTTTTGAACAAATTCCAGATGATCAAAATCATTTCTAAAACGACAGACTCAGAATTGAAAATAGTGATCTGGATGTCTTCTACTGAGCCCTCTATCCTAGAGAGTTTCTATCTTATTGTAGTCCAAGATCTCATTATAACAGTGTGGTATAGGTAGTCAACAAGTATTTATCTAGGACTTAATATGTATCCAGCACTGTGCTAACTGCTGGGAATATGAAAAACAACCAAAGCAAATCCCTTGCTCTCAAAGAGTTAGTGTGAGGTGGGGTTTAAGTTGACATGGGGATGGGAGCTGGAGAAACAGTCAGAGGTGAAAAGGAAGAGCATTTATAGGCATGGGGTACTGCCACTACAAAGGCAGTTTTAGAGATGAAGGAATGTGAATGAGACACCTCAAGTGGGTTACTGGAGCTTGATTTATATAGTTTGAGGGGAGGAGAGAAAAATTAAAGCGTAAGAATACTGGAAAGACATGAAAGAACCAAGTTGTCAAGGGCTTTCTTAGATTTGATACTAGAGATAAATAGGGAGCCATCGGAATTCACCGAGTTGGACAATGGCATGACCAAGCCTGCAATGAAGGAAGATCTCTTTGACAGCTTAGTTTAGATTGACTTGGATGTGGCCATGATTTGAGGCAGGGAAATAGTTATAATAATGGAAAGAGCACTAATCGAGGTTATATGGAAGTTGGATTAAAATCTCACTTTTCATATTAACTTTGTATGAACATGAGCAAGTTACTTAAATTTAAACTTTAGTTTTCTCTTTTGTGATGATGATAATGATAACCTAGTTGTAGTACTAAACTAGGAGTTGTAAAGATTTAAAAAAATAATAAAGTTTAAAATGCTGTAGAGATATCAGGTACTTATGGTGGTATTTCATTCTGTGCATCTTTCTCAGAGTAGTTCTGATAGAAATGTCTGTTAGAAATGGTCCTGGGACAAGACACTCTCCTGCTATTATTATTCTTTTCTATTTGCCTTTCTTTCTTAACATTACCACCACTCTCGTCCCTGGTGCCACTGCAACAGCCTACTGTACTCCCTGTTTCAAGTCTCTTCCTCCTCCCTCCCCCCAACCTATCACGTACTCAGCTAACAAAGTTATCTTCTTTAGCCCAAGTTGGACCAAGTCACTTCCCTACTCAGTAAAACTCTAGTGCTTCCCTATTATCTCCAAGATCAAATATAAAATCCTGTTTGATATTCAAAGCCCTTAATAATCTGCATCCCCAACCTTATTGTTGTTGTTATGTCACATTATCGACTCACGGTGAGATTGCAGTCCACTAATAACTCGGATTCTTTGCAGACAATCTTCTGTAGCCATTCTTCTTTGACCCTATACTTATATAATTGTTACTTTGAACCCAGCATAAGAGCCTTTTACCCATGTCTATTAAATTTCACAATATAAGATTTAGTCTATCATTCTAATATTTTAAAAATCTTTTGGGATCTTAATTCTGACAACTAATGTGCTAGTTATCCCTCCTCTGTTCTTGTCATCTGCAAGGTCAAATGAGCACACCAGATGAAGTCAATGAAGCAAGTCAATAATCAATTATGGAGGCATTATCAAATTTTAGAAATAGGATTTGCTACAAGTTGGATGAATGAGAAATTTATAATCACATTCATGTGTTTCCAATGACTTCTTTTAAGCCCTAAGCATTTGGGTCAAGATTTGTTTTCAAGTTGGTGTTCATGTTCACTTGTTAGGTGTTTTTCATTAATTTAATATACTAAAGCACATGAGTCTAAATATGATCTTTCTAAGACTACAAAGCATAGCAGAAAACATAAGTGGACCATTTAGTTTCCATTTAATTTGACCAGTGATGATGCCCAAGTTAGATAACGGGCAAAAGTTGAACTCAATTAGCCGTCTTCATAAATCAAACCAACTTGACAAGCAGCATACCTTCACTTTAGTTTGCATTCTTGTTTTAATTTGTATATTAAATCATGTTTTAATTTGAATGCTTTATTATTGGTTCTCCTACAGTATAAACTTGGGAGAGGAAGGGACTATATTTTCTATAAACTTTTGTATCACATTGCTGTCCCCTCTCCCCCAAATATACACATCTGCAGAGTAATTGCTTGTGACTGGTGGTGGTGGTAATGTAGAAAATAAACATCACAGCCTTTAGAATAAGTATTGTACTAAATTTGTGGCACCGTATAGATTGCTAAAACTTATTTGAATACAGTTAATTAGTCTCTCTAAAGAATAATATTCCTCAATAGGATAGGTGATAAGGAATTACTAACATATAATATGTCTAATTCTATATTAAAGGACCATTCAATCTTAAAAATAATTTTTGAAAAACAAATAAAATTTAAATATAATTAATGAACCTACACTAAAAGATAAGATTTTACTGTCCAGATTTTCATTTTCTATATACCTGTGTCTATTGAGAGCTTAACAGGCAAATATTGCCAATGCTATAGGAAATCTGTCCCTACTTTCTTTTGAATTCAAATGTAAAATGTCTTCCCTCTAAAAGCTTTCCCTCCTACCCAAAAAATAGTACCTCCACAAAATGAAAGCAGAACTTAAGTGTTCAGAGTCATAGAAAGGTCTGCTACTGATAAGCAAATTGAAAGACTATTCTCCTGGTATTAGCATTTCATTAAAGGTAAAAATGAATTTAATAGATTGAGCTGAGAGCCTACCTCCTTTCACAATCCAGAAAATTTTCTAATATGAAAAGGCAACATATACATCCTAGAAACACATCAGGATTTATAAACACTAAAAGGTTTAAACTACTTTCCCGTGGGAAGAAGAACTTGACAGGATTCCTTGTTTTATAACCTGATCCTAAGGCCAAGAGTTCCCCCATAAAGATGATGCAAACAATCCCAACACACAGCACATAAAGTCCTAATGAGAAAGTAAAGTCATCATTTAGTAATAGGTGATTTCATTTAGCTATGTGTTTAAATATATGCCCAATAAAACAGCCCCAAAAAGGAAGAGGTAGTAATAACTTTTTGAAGAAATCAATCTCTTGCTATTATTCCTAGATAATAAATCCATCAGCCTCAAATACCAAGTGGAACTTAGTTTAGATTATATAAAGGGCTAATTATTGTCAAATAGTATTACTTACTTAGTATGGAACGTAGGCTCTGATGGGTGAAATTTTGCCTTATCTTTCTTGCCTGGGATTCCTTTAAGAATACTGTTCCTTGGGCAGCTGGGTAGCTCAGTGGATTTAGAGCCAGGCCTAAAGACCCGAGGTCCTAGGTTCAAATCTGACCTCAGACATTTCCCAGCTGTGTGACCCTGGGCAAGTCACTTGACCCCCATTGCCTAGCCCTTACCACTCTTCCACCTATGAGCCAATACACAGAAGTTAAGGGTTTAAAAAAAAAAAAAGAATACTATTCCTTCTTCCATCTCCCATAAATGTGTCTTCCTCAAGAGCAGGGGTCAGCAACATAGGGCTCTCGAGGCATATCTGGCTCTTTCGAGGGCCAGATATGGCTCTTTCTGCAGGAGCCATAAAGTCAATTTTTTTCAGGCGCTGTTACAGGAGCAGCACTGTGAACACTGTACGGCTCTCATGAAATTACATTTTAAAAAATGTGGCGTTTATGACTCTCACGGCCAAAAAGGTAGCCGATCCCTGCTCGAGAGCCTATGAGTTTTTTGAGAGTAGGGACTGCCATGTTTGCTCTTATTCATACGCCCAGCCAGGTGTCTGGCATAAAGCAAATGTTTAACAAATACTTGATCTATCTTTACTGTTGAAGTCCACAATTTGGGTAAATATTTCTAATGAATGGATGTCAAGGTAATTCTAAATATCAGGATACCGAGGTACCAGTAAATCTATTAAATTCCAAGAAGACCATAATATCTCTCTTAAATTTTAATAAAGAAAGGGTAAAAATTCTCAGGCGAGTTTTCTGATTAACACCTCTGATTTGTTATGTCTAGGTGTAGAGGTGTCTCATGAATTCACCAAAACTAACAAAGGGGATGTTAAGGTTTTATATGTGTCTTAAGGCTGGCAACCTTCATCCTAACAATCCCCTATACTCCATGTAGTACAAAGCAGATTTATTATTTGGATATATGTGTGTATTTAAGATATACACACACAATAAACATTTATGTGATATTTATGTGTGTTTGTGTATGTATATACTATATGTTATACATGCATGTTATGCATATTGTGTATATATACATGTATATGTATAAATAAACTCATTTAAAATATAGTTAGTGTAAAAAATCATAGATCCTAGTCAGGTGTGTCAAGATTTGCACTGTTCTTCATACAGCAAATATGTATAAGGCATTATAGGTTTGAAAAATGCTTTACATATATTATTTCTTTTGATCCTCACAACATTGAGGTATAGGTGTCATTATCATTGCTGTTTTAAGATGAGTAAACTGAAGCTGATCAAGGTTAAATGACTTGCCCAGAGTGGCACAGCTAAAATGTATCTGAAGCAAAATTGGAACTCTGGTCTTCCTGACTCAAAATCCAATCTTCTAACCACTATAATATCTAGCTGTCAAATACTTTTCAGAAACTAGAATTTTGATAGTTTTATTCTTAGACACCAAACCAGTTCCAAAAATTTCTTTATTTCAATTATACTTCCTCATTTTGCATAAACAAAGTGTAAGAATGAATATTCTCTAACAGCCAGAGCAAATTTCCTTAAACTGTCCTTGTCTAAACATAATAGGGGTCAAAACCACAGAGTAGTTTAAATCACCTCCCTCTGGCTGCTGTTCCTTTTCCCCCTGCTTAAATTATCATAAATCTGTCATAAACTACCAATAGTCCTGCTATCTTAAACAAACAAACAAACAAATAATGGCAGCTTAAGTGCAATAGGATTAACAAATTCCCCATTTTATTAGTCTATTATTTTAATTCATTTTGATCTAAAAAGTAAATGATTGTATGAATTACTGTAATTCATGAACTTGTGTTGTGTGTGTGCACATAAATGATTCAGACATCACAGATTTCTGGCTAAGCTACACTGGAAGTATTTCACTTTAACTTTGTAGTCAATCTTCCAGGAGTTTAAGTGCCTGGGGGAAGGGGGAAACACACTTTAAAAGGTAGTTTAGCGATATATCAATATGAGGGAATCAAAGAGTATTTGAGAATTTCCTATATCATTTTTAGGACTAAAGGAAAACTGATTGGTATTTATTACAAAGCATAAAAATATTAATCAGTAGCTTGTTTTGCAGCAACATCTGGAAGAAATGCAAAGGGGTTTAGGCACAAAGAAACACATTTAACTTTCTCTTCTTAACTGGAGAAAATTAGCATTTGAAAAAGCAAGTTTCCAAAGCCCAATTGTTTCTTTAAAACAATCACCTATATTGCATAGGTCCTATTTTTGGAAATACTCTTTTCTTGAAAAAAGACTTATCTTAACAAGATTATCTCCAGGCTGCTTCCTTACCACTTTTTGTCTTCATTGCAGTATGTGCTGGCAGGCTTTACTAGACAGTATAGTCTAGGATCAGCTGTTTTATTTCTCGTTCTATTAGTTCAAACTGAGATAGCTCGCACATCTGTTTTATTTCTAAAATCACTGCCTAGGAAAAGTGTCCAGCTCATTTTAACCAAACATAAACTTTACTATAAATATCCAAGGACCTAACAAAATAGCTGTTTGGGGGAAATGGAAGTGTGTTTAAAAATCTGAATTCCTGCAAGGAGAGGCCTCAGCAATCTTAGTTTTAGAGCCTTCTTGACAGCAGAGATCAGTTTCTCTCAGACATTGTCCCCAGAGTAAGTGAACTGAAACTCTAGCAGGAAATCCAGGTATTAACATCATATTACTTCCTAATTATAAAACATCATTTCACATTCTGACATGATTCACTCCTAACCCTTTTATCTAAATCACGTATTTGCTTTCCGATTACAGTCTGACAGAAGAGTGCATCTGACATAAGACAGGGAATTGATCTTTAAAAAGACAGCAGTTCAAAGCCCAGAGATTTTATGCATAATGCCTAAGATGGCTTAATTTGCTGCTTCACAGAAGTAATTCTGTTTGGAAGAATCGCAATGTTCGAAAAAGTTTGAGGGCTTCACAAAGATGAAGCTATCTTTTTTCCTTCCTTTCAAGAAATAAGGTTGCCATTCTAATACCTTAAAGGATTCTTAGATTTCTTCGCTGATATTTCCTGCAAGCATTATAAGATGCATTTACTACCTGCTATTTTTTATATTGCTTTGAGCTCTCTTTGTTAATTGGTACCAGGTCAATGTAAAAGACCATGGCGAACATGCTCTAGCAATTGAGCTGACATTTTAACTTACTTCATATGTGACCTTTGTTGTCAGCTTATTCAAATGACTGCTCTTCTAAAGTGAACGTATAGGGGGAAAGTAGACTAGAGGAGTTCATTCAGTTTGAAATGTTTCGTAATCATTCCCAAAGAAAAATGCTATTAAACTACGAAAATTTAAAAATATCCCTGATCACATGGCACAAAAATAAAATGACTACAAAAATGACAAGAGAAACTAATTTGCATTCCAATTAGTTTTATAAACCTGACTAAGGTATCTACTATGCCAAAAATAACAACAGATAATTAGTTCTTTCTTAAAGATGACTGAACTGTTTTAGTTGTTCTACTACATATGGTGAAAATAATAAGCTAATTACTATACTAGAGAGAGAGAGCGTGCTGGAATCAGGAAGAACTGAGTTTAAATCTGGACTCTTAAATCTCAGACTCTTAAAGCTATACGATAATGGGCAAGTCACTTGGCTGCCTCTGCATCCCCATCCATAAAATGAATGTAACCAGCACCCACCTCCCAAGGTCTTTTTAGGTAGATCAAATGAGTATAAAGTACTTTGCAAACATTAAGGTGCATATAAATACTATATATTAATGCTATTCCTATGCTTTCTCATTTCAACTGTATAATGATCTAAACACAAAATTATTCTTCAAAAAAGGCATTATATATACCGCAAAATATTCCACGTACCAACATAAGACTGAGGATGAATTATTGTTAAATCGAATACTGTTTTTAAATTGTATTATTTTCTATGATTTGTTCTTTACTTGTGGATATATAGAAAATAACTTATCATCATAAAATTAGTGCATTTCAGTCTCCCTGAAACTTAGGCTCATAAGACTTAAGATCAGTTAAATGGCCTTAGAGATGTGACTCCCTCATTGTGCAGGTAAGCAGACTAAAACTTATAAAGGTGAAATAACTTCTGCCAGGTCACTGCAGGTAATACATTCTTAGCTAGTATTCTTTCCAATAATCATACTTATACCAAATGTCAGTTCCTAACTATATAGTTGTTTTTTGTTGGTTTTTTTTTTTTAACCCTTGTACTTCGGTGTATTGTCTCATAGGTGGAAGAGTGGTAAGGGTGGGCAATGGGGGTCAAGTGACTTGCCCAGGGTCACACAGCTGGGAAGTGGCTGAGGCCGGGTTTGAACCTAGGACCTCCTGTCCTTAGGCCTGACTCTCACTCCACTGAGCTACCCAGCTGCCCCACTATATAGTTTTAATAAAAAAAATACATACATAAAACATGAGGTCTAAACTTTTTTTCTATTTTTGGATGTGTATTTCCGAATCTTTTAATGGAACCCAAAGTCACTATCAGTAGTAGCCTGGTTAAAGGAGCCAAATCCAAATTCAGGACACAGGCAAGAACTCCACTGAAGTAAGACCTACAGCTTATAAAGACTTATAATCTATAATAAGGCATGAATTATGATCATGCAGCCCTAGAAAGATTAGTTACATTTTTGGACGCCTATGTAAATATCACATTACTGTGATATAGAGCCAAAAATATGAAGCTTGGTTAATTCTGTGGAAGACTTTATCCTACCATAATGGAAGAGATAAAGTTTGGAACTAGTTCTCAGGATGAGAGGCTAATACTAACCCTGAGCAAACATCTGAACTAAATAGATCTGGAGAGCTTCTTTCCTGCTTTTTACCAGCTGCCTGACATCATTTTCAACTACTGTCTTTGAGGATATTTTTACAGCACGGGCCTATGGAAGGGATGCACCTTCATTATGAATTTGTTTCTTGTGAAATTAGTAAAAAAGGACAAACCTGCACATCGTAGGTCCCATTTAGTAAAAGAGGCCTGGAGGAATTGATGTCCTGGAGCACACCGGAAAGCACAGTGCGGTTGACTTTCTGGAAGTCTTTGGAGTGGCTGAACTGCACCATGTTGTGGAGGGCCAAGATTTTAGTGTCAAGCTCAGCATCCTGCCTGGTGCGGTTGTGCAATCCTAGGTGATACTTGCGGAAGTGCTTAATCAGATCTGTGGGGTCATTGCCATAATAGCCGTATCCACAGATGTTGCATTTGAAGTCCTGAAGCTCTGGAGACAGAGGTGCTGCATCTGGATTATCATTGACCAGCGAATCAGTTTTGGATTTGTTCAGTCTTACACCCCCATCTGAAGGCACTTGTGGGTTTTTTGAGGCCGCTGAAGTTGGGCTGGAACCTGGACAATCAGTCTGACCACTCTGCACTTGTCCTGTCTCCTCTGTAGCCTTGGGTGACATCTTTTGTTCTTCATTTGTCTCCAGTGGTTCCCCTGATGGGGTGCAGACTATATCTTGGGTGTCATCTGTATCTGATCTTAGAGGAGACTTGAAGGGCTCGCAGATTCCCCCAGCAGCTGGAGATGAGAAAGCCAACATATTTCTGTCTGTCACCTCATCATGAAGGAAGGATGAAATGTTTCCTCCCTTACTGTGGCTTTCATAATTGAAGCCAGCCTTCTCATTCAGGACTGAGCTTTTTAAGTCCTTCTTAATGCTGGAAGATGAATCTTGGACATGCAGGCAATGACCCTCCTTGTTGTTCACTTCTGCACTGTCACTCTGATCAGTATTTTCTGGCATCTGATCTGCAGAAAAGTCTTTGTTCCTTCCAGATACCTTGCTTTCCGTACCTATAGATTCGAGGTTCTGTGCCTCGCCTTCACTAGCAATGTTTCTCAGAGGGGGGTTCTTTTTCCGGACCATATCTGTAAATATATAAGGCAAAAATCACATGAGATTGTTTGAAAGTCACTCATTATTTGAGGCTATAGTTTAATACTTTACTTATCCTAGTCAATAGCATGCATTTTGTAAACAATACTATAAAGCATCCTATTACTAGGTGGGAAAAACATTTTCAAGAGTCACAAAATTAAGCTTGAGGTAAGCAAACAGTGTTCATTGACATCTCTATCACAAAGAGTGATTTGAAAATATTTGGGGGAATTTAGCCACTTAAAGATTGTCTCTTACAAATTATTTTTGGCCAAGTTATTTCCTTCAGTGACATTTTAATGTGCTGACATTTCTTAAAACCTTACATTATTAAATTTTACAATGAGAATATACATGCGATTTCAAAAGAACTATTCCCGTAGCCAAGAAAGCAGGAAGAGTACATTATCAAGGAAATAGATATCAGTTCAAGGCTACCAAACTGGTTTCAAAAAATTATGATGACATAAGATTCACCTTCTTCCCTACTTGACAGTTTTTGTTTTAGTGGTATTATGTTCAATTTAATCAAAAGACTAAAGGAAATGAGGATACGCAAGTAATGGGTTTTGTTTTACTAGGACTCTATTCAGCATAATGCATGAGTCTACCTAGGGCTGTGTAGCTAATTTGTTCTCTTAACTAATTCTGTGGAAAACTTAATTTAGCTCAAATAAGTCAAAACACATGTGCCTTCTAAACCTACACTAGAAGGTAGATACAGTGACATACACATTAACCCAACCATGTCTTTTCTGAAACATGTTAGACTACAGACAACCAGTACCAACAAAAAGAAGTCGGTCAGACATGTTTCCTTGGGGTCTATGCTGATGAGCATCATCCTTGTGATGTTAGTAAAGGGTAGAGGCAGGATTTACAAGGCAATGCAGTACAATGCGAAGAGTGTTGGATTCAGAACCAAAAGATTCCTTGATTTTCTAATCCTAGCATTGCCACTTACTGTATGACCTTGGGCGGGTCACTTCACCTATCTGTGCCTCAGTTTCCTTACCTACAAAACGAGGGGGTTGAAATAGATGACAACTAACATCACTACCAACTCTATATCTAGTCACCTATGGTTAAGATCACTGGGAAAGTATTAGATACTATGTAAGGCACTAACTCAAATGTTATCTAGGATAGTCTACTTGCCACTGACGCCTATAACATATCTTCTTTATCACTAGACTCTGTTATAAGAACAGATTTCTGAGAGTCACCAAAAAAATCAAAATAAATAGCTTAGAAAAATAATTTAATTCAATTTAAACACATTTGGCTTTTCCTCATTTGTTATTGTTCACAATAAAGAGGCAATTTCAATATCTGGTAGAGAGCCAGCCTCAAAGGCAAGAAGACAGGTTCAGGTTCCACTGATAATATTTCTATCTCAGATATAAACTGAGAAGTGTAACCTTGGACAAGTTATTGAAGTTCTACGTGCCTGTGGCAACTCTCTGTGGCTATACATTGAGGAGCAGGAGCAGGGGTAGCAGGAGTTCCTTTACTAGAAGTTTCTTAGAGATATGAACATATAGAATCTATCCAGAAAGGCCCAACAACTACTAAGTACATTTTGATAATACTGGTGTACTTCAAAGTAACATAAAATAATAATTCTGTAATGCTAATGAAAGGGGTTTTTTTTACCTATTTATATTTTTATAATCTGAATCACTTTTTAAATGAACTTGGGAAACTTACTATTAATATTTTCCCAAATTTAGATTTTTGAAAAATGAAGTCATTTTATTTAATCATCCCCAAGTTTTATTTATTTTTTTAGAAATGCATTGATGGACCAAATAACCAACCATTAGTTGTATAAGCTTTTTAAAAGACATTTCTCCTCTACTAACAATAAGAAATTATTCTTATCACATTTTCTCATTTGAATCTCCAAATTACAAAAAGCATGTTGTTACAAGATGTCTAGCTAGATATGGATGAAGTTTGTGGCCAGGGAACAGAGCACAATTACTAGATCTGTATGAAAGACCTTATTACCCTCATGCTCTAACCAAATAACTAGCCACAAACTGACAAACAATAGACAACTAATGCTCAGTGAATTTTTATTCAGCTTTATTTTTTGCTTGTCAAATGGTTCTTATTTAGATGCAAAGTCATTAAAATGAATTCTAATCAAATTTACTCTTCATTAGCAAAACTCTTCATTTACTCTTTTCCTCCCCATATTGAAAATTTGAATTTTCTCCACCTAATACAATGCTCAGTTGATATTTGTTACCACATCTTCTCGTAAAAATGCAAATTCACTTTATACATACTTTAACATATTACATGATAGATTTAATAAATACCAAGTAATATATTTTTCTTGGCCAAATGTCAATAGCCCATACTGTAATTTATTTTCCTTTTACATCAGCTGATCAAAACCTCAATGCTAGTATGCCAAAAAGAAATTTCAGGCTACAAAAACAATAGAAAGGAGGCACTTGAAAAGAATACTACTACTTATATTCATTAAAATGACCACTTAGCTTCTATTCTCGAAATAAATGAAACAGTTTATTAATAGTAGTTTTCTATTAAATTTTCAAGAACAACAAAGCAATAAATGATTGAAAAATATTTATTAGGCACTTAAAATGTGCAAAGAGCTCTACTAAATGGTGGGAATACAAACAGAAAACTGAGTCCCTGCCCTCAAAGAGCTCAAGACTTATTATTGAACTATGGAGTCTGTGTCAAAGGCAAAATCAGAAGTAACAAGATATTAAGATGAAATACCCTTCTAAAACTCACTAATATTACAAAAATATTTGGGCTAAATATTAAAATATTTAAAATTCTCAAATTGGGATCAGGGTTCATTTAAGAAATCACCTAATATTTTCACTACCTGATAAAACAATAATATCAAAATTAACTTTCCACTACACAGGGCTTCATCCTATTGAAGCACAGATTTTTGAACTACAAATGAGTTACTGAATATTTATGCTGAATAGAGAACCTAATATAGCATGAATGTGTTATACTTGGTCAGGAGGGAGGCAAGATGTGCTAAATAGTAACGATTTCAAAGTTTATGACAATTTTAATTTCCTTTCTCTTTGTTTTCATTCTTGGCTTCTTTTCACCCCTCTTTATTCTGTGGTCTGTTTAGCTGATTGCTACTCTAAAGGAACCTTGGAAATAATATTGTATATGTGTATGTATATGTGCTTTACTGGAATTCAATCGCTATCATTTTTCAAAATGACATATTATGTAAATATAAGCACATTTGCAGTACTTCTACACTGAGGAAACCATCCACTAGCAAGTCATAAGTTAGATACAGTAAGAATATAGCCACTCTCCAATTATTATCTGTACCACAAATAACAGATTGCATGATGTTTTATTGTGTGCCAAGAACTTTTTCAGTTAACATTTTCACTTGAAAAAATGGATCACATACTTGTAAAATCATACCCAGCATTGACTTCATAAGGCATGTGGCTTTAGAGTGCTTTTTACAATTATTAATTCTATTAGTCAACTAGCAGGAGGCTAATGCAATTGTCTTAGAAGATGCACGGAAGACACAGAAGACATTTTGAGAGCTGATCTGTATATCTGTAAAACAAAGCAAAAAAAAGATTTTCCTTCCTAAATAATGTATACTTAGGATTCTCTATCAATACATCACACCTAGTACACAGCAACACGTCCCCACCATGGGTTGCTTGAAAAACTGCAGGGATTTTCTTATACAGAAGCATGGAAAGGACTTCATCAATGTCCCTTCCCTCCCCAGAGTTTTTGCCAAGCACAGAATGGATCATGATATAGCAAATTATTAAAGAGTAGGCACTAATAACATGAAAATTTCTGTCCTCAAGAATATTGTTGACATGAATATTGATGAAAAATACCTTCGCTTCTTAAAGCCCCTCAACTGCAATGACATACCTACCTTACCAACACCAAAGAAATACAGAAGATTTAATTAATAATTAATAGGAATGCACTTTGGTATTTTTCAGTTGGTAAAATATCAAGCTGTGAAAAAAGAATCATTATTCCACCAATCAGCCTTAATTATGAGTTTTGGCAAAATGGACATTTTAAATGTAGGGATTCTACTCCATATGACTTTGTTCAACTGTCATGAAGATTTCCAAATATTCACAACACCAAGTCAATAAGTCTACTAGAAGCAACTGTTTTGGATAATGGACCTAAGAATGAATTGAAATGATGTGGGCAGGGGAAAGGAAAGAGAAGGGTATCTAAATTATCTTAATTGTTTCCTTTGCAATTAAAATTTGGTCATCACCAGTCCTGTTGCACTTTTTCTATGACCCCTTGACCTCTGTGAAGTAAAGAAGATCATTTCCACATCTACCTAACTCTTTGCAAATAACGTGTAATGTGGATGTGCCATGAAATGTACTACATTAATGCTGACACATTTAATATAGTAAAATGGGGACCCTGAAAGGAAGGACAGGTGTGTATCTAGCCATTATTTTGTGCATGGATTAATTCTCCTTACTATATGTAAGACATTCCATCTGTAGAACCATATCTTTCAACATCTTCAACAACCACATTTCTGCACTAAATTGATCTTTCATTTTAAAGCCTTTCTTTGTTTTTTGGGGGACGAGTCAGAGAGGATAGGTTTATTGTATGAAAAAGGTCAGGGAACACAGAAACTGTATTTCTGATCTTTAAGAAAACGTGAGGCATGCTTAGAGAAAAAGATAAGGCCTGGACCTATAATATTGTTATTATAGAAAACTCTTGGATAATGAAACCCCTATTAATGCAGGTTGGTACTTTATCATCAGCTAATATTTCTAAAGGAGTTGCCTGGAACATTGAAAAGTTGAGTGACCTGACCAAGGTAATGCAGCCTGTGTGTCTAAGGCAGGATTGGAACCCAGGTCTTTGTGACTTTGAGGTCAATCCAATTTGCTACACTGACCCGCTTATACATAAGAAATGAAAATATTAGCCCTTAATATTCAATTCATTTAGTGACTATCTCACAGATTCAATTGATTTAAAATATAGAAATTAGTCTTTCCTAGGTAATAGTTGAATTTTTTGTTTCTTGGAGTCTCCACAGTTGAGTGGAACTGACTTTTCTACTATAACCCTGATATGGTAAACCACCAGGTATATATATATATATATATATATAAACCAATTGGCTTGTCCAAATAACTGATTCAAATAACCAGAAAGCAATCGAATGATTGGGTATGTTGCCTATCAAAAGGAGTGAATGAATATTATCGCAAGAATTTGAATGAGGATGGAAAAAAAATAAAGAATAAAAAGGATTTGTATCATGAAATCATAAACTATCTCTTTAAAATCTTTAAACTCCTAAATTTGGAGTGGATTTTTATCCATCTAATGCACATGTAAGAAGTGTTTTCCTTCATTCCTTGTAAGTGGAGTATAGTCAAAAATGAAAAGATTATGTAGTATGGTGAAAAGAATTTTAGAAACTGAGTTCTAGTTCATTCCATCATTAACAAATTGTTTGACCATGGGCAAGTTACTGACTTCTCTGAATTTAAGTAATTTCTAATGTAGAATAATCAGTTTGACTTAGAAATGATCTCCAAGATCCCTCCTAGCATCATGATTATGTCCCTGTCTTATGGATTTCTTAACTACTTTATTTTTACTTTAAAACAGTGATTCCCAAAGTGGCTGCCACTGCCCCCTGGTGTGTGCTGCAGCAATCCAGGGAGGTGGTGATGGCCACAGGTGCATTTATCTTTCCTATTATTTGCTATTAAATTTTTTTAAATTAATTTCTAGGGGGCTAAGTAATATTTTTTCTGGAAAGGGGACAGTAGGCCAAAAAAGTTTGGGAATCACTGCTTTAAAAGATAAAGATCAGTAACTAGTAAAATGTTAGTCCTTTAAAAATAAGATACTATTAAGCTTCTAAGGTGACCTGAGAATCTTTGATATCTATCAAACTAGTCAATGCTACCTTTCCCTACTAGGATTAAAAAGCCAAGCATATATAAGTATGTGTGTATGTGTGTGGGTGAGTGTGCATGTGTGCATATATGTGGGCCTAGGGAAGAAAAAACATTTCCTCAGATAGAAAATTCTACTTTTTTCAACGAACAAATTAACTGACATGAACAAATACAGAAATATTGCCAGTCCATCAATCATTTTATTCCCAGAATGGAAGAGTGAAAAATTGGGAGGGAAAAAAATGTACTTTGACCCAAGTCTCTCCTGTAACGTGTGATTTTTATTACAAGCAGAAGTTCTTTTTGTAACATGAAAAAGTGACTTCTGAATCTTTCTTTAAAATAATTTAAATTTTAAGTGTTTGTGATAAAAGTCAAAATACAAAGTGCAACATCCTGGTCTTTAGCTTCACAATGAGGTACCCATCGATTATGCAAAAATCACTTGTTATCCCCAGTATGTAATAGGTAGGGCATGAATTTTATTTTCCAGTTAGCTCTTGAGAAGAAAGTAATAGTAAACTATTTCTTTTGATCAAAAATCGCCAACAAGGAATTTCAGGAATTGGGCAAGTGATATCAGAATAAAAAGCAGGTCAAGTCTTGGTCCCAGAAACCTATATAGTTTCCATATGATCAACATGCAAAAAACAGTTTTTAAGAGCATGTGTGTCTGCTCATTGACTTAAGAGGAAAAAATCTCACTTGAGTCCTGTCTACTTTGTATATACAGATCAAAATCAGATTGCTTAAGTGAACTATAAAATGCAAGGAAACATATCGTTTATGCTATTCCCAAGAAAAAGAGTAACAGAAAGTGTTTAAATGTTTTCCCTTTCTTTTGACTCCAATACAATAGCGGAACATTAGATTTCCTTCTCTTACTTTAAACATCATATTCTCAAAGCCAGAACTTATTCCTTTACTATTCATTTCCATCTAATTTACTCTCTTTGCATTGATTATCCTCCAATCTTTAAAGATACTCTTGGATACCCTAAATCCTGTTGAGATAGACAGTGTCATCACCTTCAAACAACTCCCATCAAATAAATGTCTTATTAATTCACATCAAATTAATCCAAAATGATCTCCTCTATTAACATATGCTTCAGAGCACAAAGCACATTAGTAGTCATCTGGACACTAGAATAAATCCAAGCCTCTCTCCAAGATAAAATAGAGACTATTTAGCTATCCCATTTCAAAGAGTTTCGACTGTAGCCCAAACACATTTTACTCAAGTCTTTGATTTCATTATGCTATGTTCTCCACATTTTAAACTCATTTCATCCCAAATTTCCAAATTAAGATGACAGCCTACAAAAGAACATAATTTGATATTTGCTACAATGAAATGTATTACAGCCACATTCATCTTCTAGAGCATCCTTAAGTATTTTGAAATTGCAATTAAAAACAAACTATTATAGAATTGCTTCTGCAGGGTGTGGTATTCAAATTCAAAGACCTAGCAGCCTTTGGTTAGCACATGAAATCCCGATTGAGAATATATTTGGAACAATACAAAACTGATTCATCTGTTTGTAGAATGAGGCATATAAAATACAGGAAATGAGGAAATACTATGACTTATCAAAAATAAGATATTAAAAAGAAAGAAATGGTAAAAAAAAAAGCACTCTTCAAAGCACTGTAATTTCAATAACACGGATTACAAGTCCTCTTTGTCTTAATGAAAGCAGAGGGAGAATTGATGGTCGCCCTTGGAATTTAAAAAAAAAAAAATCAAGGTTCAAGTCCTACATACTGACTGTGTGAATCTGAACAAGTGATTTTCTCTCTGTGCCAGGAAGAACCTCTAACTCTCAATGACAGATCAGTTGCTGATTTGCATTGCTAGGACCTTCTATACTAAGAGTTTTCATATATTGCTGAAATCACAATTCAAGGATCAACCTCTCCTCAACCCTCAACAAGAATGAACGTCTGGGCCAAGTATCGTAGGGGTGACGGTGAATCTATATATGCTGGATCTTGGGCATATTGCTTTGTGACTCGATACATTTTAAATTTTCAAATTCTCATTTTGTCTCTCTGTCTCTGTCCTCTCTTGCTCTCTGTCTCTCTATCTCTCTGTTATTGTCTATGTGTCTCTCCTCTCTTGCTCTATGGCTGTGTCTTTCCCTGTATACATGCTTGCATGCAATGTATATAATTAAGTAGGTAGGAGTGTATGAATGTATGTATTCAGTATTGATGGCCAGACAGAGAATTTAAAGCATAAGAAGTTCTACTAGGAGAAAATATTCTCTACCAGTGCAAAGTGGCAATTGTTTTGCAACTTACAGTCTTAGAGAGGAAAAATGATCTTTCCACTCGTAAGGTAAAAATTATGTTATGTCAAATATATTAAAAGGATGCTCAAACCCAAAACTTTCTGACCCTCAAACCGGATCTTTCTCTACTATTCAAGATTCTATACAGTAAGTAAATAATTTAAAAAATAAAAGCTTTAAAATTACAAAATGTTCATCCTAATAAGCTAGCAATTAATCTTAACAGAATAAAAAGGTTTATAAAGATCAGTGCTGTGTCCTGTTAATCAGTTATTAATATTCATATTAATACCATTTCTACTGGGAATAATAGATCAAGTTTATATGTGGTTCCATTATTTTTCAGTCATATCTTACTCTTTGTAACCCCACATGGGGTTTCCTTGGCAAAGATAATGGAGTGGTTTGCCATTGCCTTCTCTGGCACAATTTTTTAGATGAGAAAACTATGAAATAGGGCTAAGTGACTTGCCCAGGGATGCACAGGTAGGCAGGATTTAGGCTCAAGAAGATGAGTCTTCCTTACTCCAGACCCTGCACTCTCTCTATTATATTACCTAGCTACCCCCATGTTTAAATAGCATATTTATGGATATTTAAAATCCACTTTTCTACCACCACCTTGCAAAATTTGTAGTATGATCATTGCTTTTTGCACCTAACAGATAAGGAAAGTGAGATTTAGAGAAGTTAACAGACTTGTTCACAATCATATTTAGAAGAAGGCTATGGTGGAATTCTGATTCAGGTCTTCGGATTGCAAGTCAAATGACTCTTCCACTACACCTCTCTACCAACTGATTAAATTGAATTTACAACTAATTTCCCCAAAGACATTTTTATTCCTTTTTCAGCAAGCGAAAATTATAGAAATAATCTGTGAGCCAATTTTTGTTGAAACAAATCAATCTGAGTTTTGCATTTTCATTTTCCAAACTTAAATCCACTCCCTAGCTTATTTAAGCCAAAAAAGATTCTCAACTAAACCCTGGGCAAAGAAAGCAAGGTCCAAAAAGGAATCTCCAAGACTGCCTCGTGGAAAACTCTAAAATGCATCAATTTATCCTGACAGTGGTGATCCGAACTGACATTTTATTTGTATATAAATTAGCTTACCAATCAAGACAAAAATAGCCCCAACGCTAGGCTTCATAGGGATGCCTTTGGTTTTCTTCCCAGCATTTGCCTAAAAACAGCTTTGTGTACTAAAGGTACTTTATTTTTATGTAATGATGTTTCATTGCCTGTTCCCTCAATCTGTTATTTTACTGCAGAAAAATCTAAAATGATTACTCAATGTGCTAAAATAACTACCATTTAACAGCTCTTAGCTATCCCAGAAGAAATCCTATCAGTTAATTATTCACTACACACTCAGTGGTGAATTGGAATTTATATAAATTATATAGCATATAAACAGATATACAACAAAAAGATAAGACATCTTAAAAGTAACACTGCAATTTCTAAACCATGTAGCATAGGCACATTTGATGGTTTGGTTTTCTTTAAGGGTACTGAATTTCTCATGTGGATTTAAGGGGAAATACTATTTTGAAGGAAGATTGAAAACTTGCATTACCAACATACTATAAATATAATTGTCAAACTGAACGGAAATAAATTTGCACCATCACAAGCAACCGTTCTTCCTCATGAAACTGGGAAGTAACTCACAAACCACCATGTGCAGACTTCTGTGTATTATAGGAAGCAGCTTAAAAGGCATGGAGACTTCTGAGTACGGTTGGTTGAGTGATGGTTCAAATATTATATCTTTTTAAAAAGTGGGGATCTCCAATGTCACGAGTACATCAGGAAAGTCAACCACTAAGCGCCTATAGGTAGGTGTCAAGTACTGTAGTAGGCATGGGGATAAAAGTATAAATAATTAAATAATCTCTATTCATGAGGAGCTGACATTCTAATTGGGAAGAGGTGAGTGGAAAAAAGATGTACCCAAATGAATATTTAAAATAGAGGACAGCATAATCAATAAATCAACGTTGGAAAATAATAAAATTAATTATTTGCCAATGAATAAAGTTCAAACAAATTAATAAAATTTTAGATACAGTCATTTATATTGACAGGCATCCTAGTAAATTGATATAATCACAAATTTAAAGTCATGATGACCAGGTTCCTAGCCAGCCTCTGACACTGATTAGTTGTATGACCCTCAACAAATCACTTAAACTTTTGATGACTGTCTCCTAAACATAGAATGAGAGTGATAATGGCATATGATTCACACAGACATTTTAAGAATATAATAAAATAATAAGGATATAGTAATGAGATAATGTAAGTAAAGTGCTTAAAGCACTATAGAAATGTGTTATTACTATTATTTCCTTATAAATGTATACTTTTATGTATAATAAACAGTCATAAGTTCATAAGATCAGAGATTTAGAACTGGAATGAACCTTGGCAATGATTTAGTCTAATCCACTCATTTTACAGATGAAGAAACTAAGGACCAGAGAAGTTAAAGGTTAATGTCACATACAATACCTCCTAGAAGATGATTGGTAGCACTATATTATCACTAAAAAATGCATCTATTAGTAATCTTTTTTATTCTTTTTATTATCTGTAAGTACCTGTATATATGAAATCAAACACTGTACATTTTTAAAAGTATGCATATATGATTAGCTTATATAAATATGATGTGGTCCATATCTAAAATTTCAGCAATGTAGGTAACCCCCAATGTGGAAACTCCCTGCAAGATTCAGATTTTAGCAACTCACATATAAAATATTGTCTAAGAGCAGTGATAAAGTAAGTAAAAGTGGGAAAATGTGCATATACATCCAAAATGTATATATTATGTGTTTATTTTGTTTTATTTATAATTATGTGAATGAATAGGTCAGTAAGTATAGATATTATAAAATTTATAAAAGTTGAAAATTTTAAAATGATAAAATAAAGATGAATTACTAGAATCACTGAGTCACTGAAGTTCACTAAGTAGGAGACTAACATGGTCAGTGACATGAGATTTTTTGTTCAGATCACTATGGCTGCTCAGTGGATTGAAGTAGGTAGAGTTCAGAGGTAGAAAAAAGGGTACAAAATAGTAGATTCTTTCTAAAATCCAGGCCAAGGGAAGGAGGACTTGAATGAGGGTGGCAGCTGTATGAGTGGAAGGGGGTAAGGGAAAGGAAGGTAAGAGATAAGGAAGAGACCTTGAAAAGCTAAAATATCAGGTTATTAGATAGGTGGGATAAGTGTGAGAGGGAGGAGAGCATGAGAAGAAAAATGAAGAGCCAAAGATTATGCCAACGTTACAAACATGGACACTGTAAGGGAAACTGAAAGGGACACCTTTCACAATAAGAGAGAAATTTGAAAGAGGTGTGGATTTCAGGGAAAGAGAGTATTAGATATGCAATGCAAATTGAAACTTATTAATGTCCCCTCATCCTTAGAAATTCACACTGTCCCACTCCCAGGTGGTAACCCCCAATGTGGAAACTCCCACTCAGAATAAAAAGTGGGGACGCAGGGCTATCACAATCACTGCCAGGAACCTAAGCCCACAATCCAGTAGCACCTGTTATTACAAAGAATTGTTGGGGAAGTTTGAATGGGGAAGAGTATTTTATGAATGATACTTGAACAGTTACAGTTCTGTCTGTTCAGGTACCAATTAAATTATGACTGAGTTATAATTTGTCCTCCGAAGACAAAAACTAGTGCATAAGTGTGAATAGTGGAAATTTGTAGAGTGGAAGGAGGAGATAGAATAGGGTAGAATTTGGGAATATGGGTAGATGAGTTGTTTTGGAAACAAGCTGCACAATTAGCTATCATAGGTAAGTATGCATAGAATCTACCTTCATATCCTTTGATGCTGTTGATTATACAATGCTTCCTCTTCATATGATAGTCCCTTTTTTGGTAAGTCTAAGGCCCAACCCTTTAATCGATCTTAATCCCATTTTGGAGACTAGTATCTTAGAGACTTACTTGGATGCTGAGACATTATCTGACTTGCCTATAGTGACATAGCTAGTACACATCAGAAATTATTGTTCTTTTAACTCAGTCAACAAAAGTTCTTATCAATTTAACTAAAAGAAGTGATATTTTATTTCTCCTACAATAATGTTTTCCTATAATGCATAAAAGAAACATTACACATATAAATTGTTTATCTTTAGGCTGGCAAATAGGAAGTTTTAACTCAAGAAATGATTTTTTTCTTTCAGTAATAAAATTTCAGATTATGATGTAGCCCAAGATTATCTTGACTACACAGCTAGCTAACTATAGTTTTGTTTCTTAGCAAATGTATTCTAAACCAGAATCTTCACAAGTCTTAGCCAATGATCATATTCCTACCCAATTTTTATAGATGATAACATGTTATGCCAGGACAAAAATCTATATGCGTACTTCACTATCCAAATCATGAAAATTAAGCTTACCATGAATTTACACAACAACAAATACACTGGCATTCTAATGTGGTCAGCCACCGACCTGAAAAAGCTCCATCCTTAACTTTATTCCCACTATTATTTCTATCTTCTTCCTAGTAGCAGCAGAATGTTCTTATGGAAAAATACTACATCTGAAATCAGAGTACAAGGGTTCAAATCTCATCTCCGTTCCTACTTGTATGATGTTGGGCAAATCATTCATCCACTCTGAGACTCAGTTTCCTCATCTGTAAAATGGAAGAATTAGACAGACTAGATGACCTCAATGGTCTCTTCTTACTCAAAATCTATGGTACTAAGTGATATCTCTGTGTGGATTCCAATATTTAGGATTTTGCATAAGGCTATTTGTTCCACATTATCTTGCAAAGATGTCAAGGCAGATTTTGACCAAATCTGGCACATCTGATGACTAGCAAAATTATTCTATAATTTAAAAAAATTAAATTCATTATATAGCCTGCTAAGACCTATTACAATTCAAAATGTCTCAGCTAGAAAACCATTGATATTTGCTTGCTCAACTGCTGGGATACAGTCACCACAACAGTATCATAAAGTAGTTTGATTTCTATTCTCAAAAAAAAAATGCAGCACTAACATGGATAAAGTCACAGATTCTAAAAATACTGAAATATTGTTACGTGAAGGGAGACAAGGGAGAGATACATGATTTCAGTGAACTGGATTCACCAGTAACAAATCTACACATTTTCATTTATCTGCATCTACTATCTGAGAATCGTTTTTGGTACAAAAGTATGCTGTCTGTTTCTCAATGAATCATTTTCCCACTGTCTGGTATTTCTAACATTTGCTTCTCCTTTAATTTCATCTTCTTAAACAACAAAGTGTAGGAAACCAATGTCTGGGATCAAAATTTAGAAAGTCTTGCCCTGTGTAGATTTGGTGGAAGGTTGATGTCTTTGGGTGTGGTATGATTGCACAGATTAGAAACACATTGACTTGTATATCTGGACAGTTTAGTGAAAAGTAGAAATCACTTAGTTCTATATTTATGCACATAGTAGAACTTTAAAATGTCTCAACCCATCTGATTTTCTATTCCATTTGCTCAACTGTTTTTAAGGGTAGAGATCAAACTCTGCCTTATGATGCTGCTATGGCCACTAAATATCAGTAGTTGGACAATTAAATTTTAATCTCTCACTGTCTGAGCACAGTGCCTAAATGCTTAGCACAGTCTGCCCCATGGTCAGTACTATATAAACATTTATCCCCTTCCCTAATTTCCTGAAGAGATTTCTTAATGAACTGTTGAATTAAAAAGAAATTCTGACTTAAGCCTGGAAATAAAAAGAGAATGAGAAGAGCAAAGTCAAAATGGAATTTGAATTGGGAGTTAAAGTATAGCCTAAGGTCAGGGAAAGAGATAAGATCAGAGCAACACATAGAAACAAAGAAATTTCCACATATAGAGATAGTTCTCCACCTTGAGAAAACTTGAAATTGAAGGTACATATTCATATAAAAGGGGAAAATCATTGCTGTTGTTCAGTCAGTTTGACTGTTCATGACCTGATTTGGGTTTTCTAGGCAAAAATAATGGAGTGGTCATTTTTTCTTTTCATATGACAAAACTAAGACAAGCAGGAAATAACTTTCCCAGGGTCACACAGTTAGTGTCTAAGGTCAAATTTGAACTCAGGAAGAGGAACCTTCCTCTGACTCTAAGCCTACTACGCTATCTACTGTACCACTTAGCTGCCCCCAAAATGGAATTAGATTAATGATAAATAGATCATTATAGCTAATATATTATACAATCCACCTATACATATATAATAATGTTTTAATCCCATTTTATTTGTGTATGAAAATATATAACAGAGCTTAAATAATGAAGTGGTATTCTGATGTGATTGTCCTTTCTGTCTCAAGATGATATGTAATTGATGTGATTAGGGCTAAAAATTCACCAGTTAGTTATTAAAAACAATTATTTCTAATTCTTCCTCTGAATCCTTTCAAATCATAATCTGCTTTTTTTCTTTACATCTCCTGTGTATTGCTTCACACTCCTCTAATATGCTTTCATTTTTTTCATATATGTACCTCATTTTGGAGATACATAATCTTAGAGAGGCAATCTGGTATTATGAATAAATTGTTAACAACCAGCCTTAGAATACAGAACCCAAGTCTAAAGCCTTTCTCAGACATTTGCTGTATGACCCAGAATTCCTTTGTCCTCTCTGACCCTCAGCTTCCCCATTTGTAATATGAGAAGAGTAACAGCACCTACTTCCCAGCATAGTTGTTAAAATCAAATTAAATAATGCAAGTGACTCTCTTTCAAACCTTAAGGTACTGAATGTGGATTATAAGCATCATTATTATCTTACTGAAATCTTCAAGAAGAAGACTCTAGCCCTTTTATTTATCCTACCTTTTTGGTGTTGTTGTTGTTACCCAGGATACTGACCACACTGCAGGTTCTTTGAAGTCCTCCAAAATGTACAAACAGAATCAAGAAAACATTTCATGAAGATTTAATGGGATTTATTTTCCTGAATAGTATTCATCTTTAACAGGCTGTGACCCTCCTGACATGAATTTGACCCAGTAGAATAAATGTTGATATTTGTCATTGTGATGTGCTAACAACTATGTAGGCTGGGTCTCTGAGGTGCTTTTGCTGAGACCCATAGCTAAAGCCTAGTAACATCACTTGCTCCTCCAAATTTTACCTTTGCCTATTGTTCTAAGGCGAACCAAAAAAAAAAAAAATCTAGAAAATTTCATTTGGGTGACTTTCCGTTACATGGATGTTTACAAAATTATTTCTCTAAAATACCTTGAGGCTAAAAGCCACAGCTAGAGAAAGATATAACACTAATGATTCAAAAATAAACATTCTATTTTGACAAATGATTACTGTAAAAGTAATATTGAATAAAAAAATGAACACATGTACATTTACTTAGAAGTATACTCAATCTTTACTGAAAAAACATCCCCACATACAAAATAAAAGACAAAGTTCCCCTACTGCCTTTATAAAAAGAAAATAGAATTCCATGTTTTTTACAACTGAGTCTATTTTTAATTATAGTAGCCAGTCAGTTACCTGCCACTTAAGTGCCTACAATGTGCCTCATACTGTACTAAAACCGAAGGAATATTAAAAAAAACAAATCATCCTTGCTCTCAAGCAGATCACAGTCTAATGGAATCTATAGGAATTAATTAAAAGAAAATGTATTTATTCAAAATACTTTAATGACATATTTCCACTCTTTTGGAATGACACTGGAACTGGAAACAAATCCTTAAAATGTTTCTTCTCAGAGTGATTCCTAATACCAATATCACAAGAAAAGTGGAAATAGCACTGACAAATATGGAAGTAAAAGTCTAATTTCTTGTGTGACCTTGGACCTCAGTTTCTTTATCTATATAAAGTAGGGAGCGGAAGGAGATGGCCAAAATTATGAATAAAGTCTCTTAAATTCAATGTTCTGTGCTTCCTTGAAAGGAAACAGAAAAGGGGAGAAAAAGGAAAAGGGAAAAAGGAAGTGTTTCTTCTCCATTTAAATTAGAAACTTGGATGAAAATAGAAAACAAGAGAATCAGCCAACACAGAAGACCCAAAGAAAAATATGATCAAATTACTCTGAATTCTTATGAATAAAAAATCCCTTTCTTATCGGTAACTTTTTTGTTCTCCACCTGAAATTCACAGCTACTGACATGGTTAGTTTGAATTTAAGTCTTTATCCTCCATTTACCTGTTCTTGCTATCCACTTCTGTATATACTTTTTGGACTAATTTGACTGCCCTGTGCATCCAAGCCAATTTCTTTACACAACTCATTTTCATTTCCTTCTGTAGCACATCCCAATCCTCTGCTGGGATGATTTCTCTATAATATTTTAGATCATTTGATACTACCTGTATTTCCACTGAAGTCTTTGAGATCTACTATTGCCAGATCTAAAGTACATGGCAAACTCTAATCATTCCTATTCTTCCCTACTCTAAATTCTAAGACAAAACACTCATTTCCCCCAAACTTCCCACTATCTCCGCCTCATCTTTGTTGGTGAGAACCAAAGCAGTTCCTCTCATATGTTCTTCCACAAATGTAAAGTTAAAATTATCATTAAAGAAAGTGAGTGAAGTATTTGCTGTTCTGTTTTTGAGGCAGAAATCCACAGAGACAGTCAGAGAGAAACAGAAAGAAACCATAAGAGACAACAGATGGAGACAGAGAAAGAGAAAGGCTGAGACAGATAGAGAGTGCACAATACATCAAATATCCAGATAACTGAAGTCCCTCATCACAACTATATAAAATGTCTCTATGCCAGGCATATGATCAGTTTCACAACCAAGATTTTACATGTAAATTGATCAAATTTCAACACAGATTTCACGGGAAATTTGATCAAGAGATTTCATGAGAAACTGGATCCATTATGCAGAACTTTGAATCCCATTATAACATTAAATGATGCAATTGTTATATTGTCTGTTCAACTTTTATTAAACTAGCTAATTAAGAAAGCTAGACAAAACTGTAGTCTGAGGTCACATGTTCAGAAGAAACTTGTCCTGGTGATGAAGAATTGTGAAACTCAGAGCAAATGCTCCCCAAACACTAAGACACACAAATTCTTGAAACGGTGAGGAAGACCCTGCTGTTGGAATTTAGAAATTTTGGGGGAAGGTGGAAGTCTAATCTTTTATATTATGCATTTAGGGAACTTCCAGTGTGGAAACTCACTCTACCAATGTATATATCAGCCACCTAACTTTATAGTCTATGTGTGTGGCCTAGGGATCACTAGGATGTTAAGTGACTTGTCTATCAAAATTTATCAAAATCAGGGCTTGGATATAGATTATCCTGTCAAAGTTAGTCTCCTACTCTACCATGCTGACTCTGAACACATGCCTTCTCAATCCCCTCCTCTAAAAAGAAATGAGAGGAATATTTATAATCTGAATAGAGGATGCCTATAATCTGCTGTTTCAATAATGTAAATATTAAATGGAATATTTTTTAAAAATCTTAGTATTTGGAGTGAAAAAATTCCTTATAACCACAGAGTCCAATACCCTAAGTCTACCAGGAAGGTTACTAAGATGCAGAAAGGAGAAAAAACTTACCCAGTGTCTTAAAGGTAATAAACAACGGTGTGAAGATTCAAAGAAATAGGACATGAGAGGCTTTAAGAAAATACAATATTGTATGCAGCAAGGTGGCTCAGAGGATTGAGGGCCAGATTCTAGAGATGGGCAAATATAGCCTCAGATACTTTCTAGCTATGTGACTCTGGGCAAGTCACTTAATCCCCATTGCCTAGTCCCTACCACTCTTAAGCCTTGTTTCTAAAACAGAAGTTAGGGTTTTTTAAAAAAAGAATACAAGATCAAAGATATTTCCTGTGTTCAATGTCCATTCAAAACATTGTTTCATGTAATCTGGATTGGTTTTTCTATTTGCATTTTTGGAGGGGAATGGTTGAATCTTAAATCATATAATTTAAATTTCAGTTACCTGCAAAATGCTTCATTATCTGTGAATGAATAAGCATTACTGTATAATAATAAATGCAACTGGGATAAAATGAATAGTGTTTTCTCCTAGTTAATTATTAGAAGGCTGGCCACCAGATAATTAAAAATTTTGGCCAAAGATACTATTATAGTCCATCTAAATAAGGCACGAGAAGTAAAACACCTGCAGTAATAAACTCACAGGTCTTTAGAATTGATGAAAACACTAGAGCAGATAGTTTGAATTTGCACATCAGCATTTTTTGGGTGAAATGCCATCATTGTGAGATAATTAATTCAAATACAATTAATTCTTGGGTTTTTAATATAAAAGAATTCTCATTTTTCCAATGTAATTTTTATCACATGATAGTACAGTGCCAAAAGTACTTATATTTGTCACCACCTTACCCACTGAAGAAATTTAATTTAAATTCTGGCAGTATGCCAATATCATAAAATATATGTATATACACATATATAAAGAGTTCATTTGAAATTTATCTTTCCCTGAAAGTTAAGTATCATGTACATAATTGAAAGAAATGATAAATTCACATATTAGAAAAGGGGAAGATAAAAGAACCTATTTTCATCCATTAGATAGTAATAGATAATGCATTGTATTAGAAGTTAAACTATGCCTCTGAGTGGAAAAATTAAAATACTGGGACTCCAGCAGATGCCATGTTCAGTGAGTTTTTATATTCCCAAACCATGCCATTCGTGTATCTATTTTATTCAATATGCCCATACAACACATTCAACTAAAGCAACTGCAAAAAAAGGGGGGACATGATCATTACGTTTCAGGAGTTTGCTTATCAGTTTTTTAGAGAGACATGGGATGAAGCTGTAAAATGATCTATTAACAATGCAGAGGAACATAAGATTTTAAGTGAAAAAAGTGAATAAAAGACAGTTAAGGATCTCTGTCCTTGGAGACAGAAATGTTGCTAGAATAGTTATCAGAATAGGGCTCTTATTAATATTACATTTCATATTTCTAGGTCTCACATATCCAGGTAGAACTGAAGACAAAATTAGATTATATAGGCAGATTAGAGCCATGATTAAAGTTGGGTATGAATAGGTAACATTTGGATGCCACTAAAGTAAAGTGAACTGTCAGGGACAAAAAAAAAAAAATCACAAGAGAAATATAGGATAAGCCCTATTCAGAACTTATCTTCCTACAAGTTTATGTCAGGTCTGAAACTCTCCTGTCCTCAATATCCCCTGCCTCTTGGGCCTATTCCTATTTCTGACTGCAAAGAGTAGATGATAGATATTGTAGACCTCCTCTAATATTTAAGTAGAGGGTCCTGGTCAAAGATGTAATTACTCCTCTACTGGTTGCAAGACTTTGTCCCCCTCAACCTCTCTTTTTCCACTAATTTTTTTTGTATTGTCTTACCCCATTAGACTGTGTGTTCCCTGAAGACAGGAAGGGACTCTTGCATTTCTTTGTATCCCCAGCATTTAGCACACTGCCTGGCACATAGTAGGTACTTAATAAATGTTAATTCATTTACTGACTGACCATTGTAGATGGGGTTATTGTACAGGTATGACTTTCCTTAGCTGGGATCTGACCTTCCTCTTGTCTCTAAAATTCTCTACTTCACCAAGAACTAAGTGAAACTTCAGCCATTTTGATTTCAATGACAATTTTTCTTCTCACTTTGTTCTCTCTGAAAGTCATAAAATAAAAAATGTGTAGGAAGGCTTCAGCAACAAAATGCATTGCTATTTGTGATTATGACATGAAATTCCCATTTCCTATTAATGAACCTATTTACCTATTATCTCCCTACCCATTCCTCCCCACCACTACCACATGTTTTTCATATCAAAGAAAAACATTTTTTCAATTGTAAAGTACTATAGGAGAGGGAATACTGTCAGAAGAGGTCTCTGTGTCAGGAAAATGGGGATTCAAGGCTTTCCTCAAAAAAAATATTGTATGATGATGGACAAGTCATTTGGGATGGGGAGGTGACACTGACCCCTAAACAATTCTGAGCCTAAGAGTTTCAGAAAACTGGTGATCTATATGGGTAGAGGAAGTTTCTTGTCAGGACTTAGCTCCCTGTAACAGTGAAATGACAGTTCCAGTAAAAAAAAAAAAAAGAAAAGATTGAATAAACATAAACTTTCATCATTAGCATCACCATCAGGACACATCACCATGAACACTGGCAATTAGAGGACAAGAAATGGATCCTTTAATCTCTCTAAGGCAATTTCATTTCTAATATCCTATGGATGTAGGATCTTTAGTGAAGAGTCTGAAGATCCAAGTTGAATTAAGAAACAAGAGAAATACATAAGTTCACAAATTATATTAAGTCAATAATGACAAAATTTGAGAGGCATAGCTAAGATGGGGGAGCACAGGCAGCAATTTAGCTAAACTCTATCAACATTCCCCTCCAAATGACTTTAACAGAACACTTTAAATTGATTTTTGAAGTGTCAAAGCCTACAAAAGATAAAGGTGAGATATTTTTACACCCTAAAACAATGAAGGAGGTCAGCAGGATAGGGTTGAGGCCTGCCCAAGTGCACACACACAGATACAGCACCAGAATGAGCAGCAGATTTGAAAGCTCTCAGTCCAGAGACATAGAGTGGACAACTTCCTGTCACTGGATGCAGCTGACACTGATTACCATTACTATTACCCATGAAATGGTCTGGATCATAATCCCAATATTGGGAGGAATGCTTATGGTCAGTCACAAAGGAGAAGGAGCACTTATAAGGGTGCAGGGGTACTAGTTGCAGTTTCAAGGAAGAGAGGAGTCCTAAGTCTTAACTAGCTACAAGGGAATAGACCTTGTCAGTGTTCTAGGGCCAAGAGAGGCACTAGAACTTATGGCTAAAGGCTAACAGGGGACATAGTCATATTTATAGGAAACCAGGGACACTTCCTATGTAAAGACCAGAGTGTAGACCAGGGAAGCAGTGACCACACCTCTCCCCATATCACACCACCATGAAAGCAACAAAAACTTACAGAACCCAAGGAATTGCTCTGAAAAAAAGTAGCACAACAAAGACTGAAGCCTACCACAGAGTCTATCATCCCCAGGAGAGTAGAGTCCAACTTTAAAATAAAGTTCAAAGACAAGAAACAGGCTGGAAAAAATAAGGAACCAACAATAACAAAGAACTTTATCATAAAAAAGTTACTATGTGATAGAGAAAACCAAAACACAAACTTAGAAAACAACAGTGTGGAAGCAGCTACAACCAAATGCCTCAAGAAAATGCTGATTGGACTCAAAGCCAATAAGATTTCCTTGATTGAAAGAAATAAGAATGGTAGAGGAAAAATTGGGAAAAGAGATTGATGTAAGAAAATTATGAAAACAGAATTATGGGTTGGTAAAAGAGACACAAAAATTAGGTAATTTACCTAATGGTTAAAGAAACCCCAAATTACTGAAGAAAATAACTCTTAAAAAGCAAAATAGACTAAATGGGAAAAAATTAAAATGCAGATTTGGCCAAATGGAAAAAGGCATCCAAAAGCACAATGAAAACAATAATTCCTTAAAAGTCAGAAACCTAATGATTTTATCAGACATCAAGAAACAATAAAGCAAAGGCAAAAGAAAGAAAAGTAGAAGAAAATGTGAAATATCTCACAGGAAAAATAGCTCACTTGGGAAATAAAATGAGAAATTATTTCAGAATTATTGGACTACCTGAAAACCTAGACATCATATATCAAGAAATTATCAGAAAATTGAGCTGATGACTTAGATCCAGATGGTAAAACAGAAATTGAAAGAATCCACTGATCACCTCCTGAAAGAGATCTTAAAATGAAAACTCCCAGGAATTTATAGTTAAATTCCAAAGATTCTAAGTCAAGGAGAAAATATCGGAAACAAGCAGAATGAAAAAAAAATTTTTAATCGTGGAACCACAGCGAGGATCACATAAGATTTAGCAGCATCTCTATTAAAGCAGCATAGGGCTTTGAATATGATATTTCAAGAATGCAAAAGATCTAGGATTAAATTTAAGAATAACCTATCCATCAAGACTGAATATAATCTTTCAGGAAGAAAATGGATATTTAATGAAATAGAAAACACACAAGTATTTCTTTTCAAAAGACCACAGCTTAATATAAAATTCAACATTTGAACTCAAGACTCAAGGGAAGCGTAAAAAGGTAAACATCACAAAAAGAAAAATCACAAGTATTTAATATGTTTAAACTGTTTACTTTCCTATATATGAAGATGGCACTTATAACTACTAAGAACTTTATCATTATTAAGTATCTACATAGACAGAGGGCACAGATGTGAGTCAATTATGTTGGGATGGACTGGCACTGAATCTATTATCCTTAGACTAATTCAGGAATAGTAATGATGATCTCAAAGAAACCCCCGCCCCAAAATCCTAATTAAAAAAATTAACCTGTGAAACTACATTTTGCTAAAAGTATCATAGACAATGAAGTAACATCAAAATATTTTAAAGCAAATTTCTATGATAAAGAGTTCATTTCTCAAACATACAGGGAATAGAGTCATATTTATTAAAAAAAACCATCATTCCCCAAATGATAAATTGTAGAAAGATATGGCTAGATAGTTTTAGAAAAAGAAATCAAAGCTGTCTAGTCATATGAAAAAAAAATTTAAATCATTATTGATGAGAGAAATGCAAATTAAAACACCTCTGAGATGCCACCTCATACCTATTAGAAATGACAAATGTTGGATAGGATATAGGAAAACAGGTACACTAATAATCTGCTGTGGAGTTATGAACTAGGCCAATCATTCTAGAGAATAATTTGGAATTATGCCAAAGGGCTATAAAATTACACATTTTCTTTGATCTACCAATACCACTAGTAGATATGTACCAGAAAAAAATCAAAGGAAAAGGAAAAAGACCTATATCCACACAAAAAATATTTATAGAAGCACTTTTTGTGCTGGTAAAGAATTGGAAATTAAGCAGATGCTCATCATTTGGGGTATGGCTGGAACAAGTAGTAGCATATGATTAGGATGGAGCACTATTTTTCTATACAAAATTAAGAGAAAGGCAGTTTGAGAAAAAATGGCAAGACCTTTATGAACTGATGCAAATGGAAATGAGAAAAACTGGGAGATCATTGTGCACAGTAACAGCAGTGTAGTAATGATGATCAACTGTGAAAGATTTAGCTACTCTGATCAATACAGTGATTTAAGACAGTTCTAAAGGACTCATGATGAAAAACTGCTATTCACATTGCTATATCCAGAGACAGAACTCATGAACTTTGAGAACAAATTGAAGTATTCCTTTTTTTCCCCTAATTTTTTTTGTTGGGGTGTGGGGTTGGGTGATGTGGCTAATATGAAAATATTCATGATTTCACATGTTTTTGTTTACTTTCACATTGGGTGGGGGAGGGATGGGAGAGAACATTTGGAACTCGAAACTTGAAACAATGTAAATAAATAAATCAATGAAATCATTTTAAAAAATATATAATAATGCTAAAAATCAATCCAGATCTATGCAGTGCCATTAGCCAAAGTCATCTGATATTTTGCAGGAACTGGATCTGACATTGGCTAGTATAATGGCAGCTCCTTGAGGAAAGATTTTGTCTCATTTGAGGATTTATATTTCCAGTGCCCAAACCCAGTGCATAGCACATTCAAATGCTTGATAAATGCTTATTTATTGAGTGAACAAAGCCCCAACATGCTGCGTTATGCACTTTCTGATTGCAAAGTAAAGCTTGGGAAAGTGATTTCTTTTGAAAGTCTAAAGAAAAATACAAATCATAATATTTTACAGTGAAATTATAGTTGAAATAATTAGAAAAGGTTAACTTGGGAGTTCTTAATAGATACATAAATCTCTCTTCAGAGAATAGTTATGTGTCTTCCAGTTGGGGTAGGAAGAATTGGTCTGTGTTTATGTTTGAATAGAAAAACTACCAACTGTTTCCCTATGCACAGTTCTCTTCATAGAACTCTGTGTGATCAAAAGGTCAGCCAAACTTTTCTGGTAAGAAAGCAGAATCAAATGCTTCTCATTTCTCTTTAAAAAGTAGAACTTCTGATTTTCCTCTTCTCAGGCAAAGTGTAATTCCTTTGCAAATGCTCACATATTGAATATATACTTGAAACCATGCTGGCAGCAACCATTGAACATAAGGCTAAGGCTATATTCTTCCCCACACCCCTAAGTCACTCCCTGGCAATTAAGCAGGTATTTAAGAAAGAGTATTAACTCTTTCCAAAGATTATGACTATTTAATTCACTGCGACTACAGATATCAATTGAACCACAGTGCCCTGAATGATTTTTAGGGGATTGACAGAGTGTGAGCAGTCCTACAGTAACCACTGAGTGATAGGCAATATGAATAAAAAGAATTATGTCACAGAATTATTAATAATCCATTAACATCTATATTTTCTGCCTCACGAAATCTTTTGAAAGCTAAAATGTAAGCCAGACTGCTAATTTCACATACTGATATGAGTTCAAGTTGCTGCCTCAACCTCAAAAAAGTGGGACAAACCTTTCACTAGCACAACATCACAAAATGACAACATATATGCTGGTGCGTTTTCCTCCTTAGTGAGGATGCAAGGGGGAAGGGGATCATTTCATTTATTCAGAGTAGTTGTGTGTGTGTGTGTGTGTGTGTGTGTGTGTGTGCACGTGCATGCACCTCTATCAAGCAAAGAACACCAGGAGACAAATTTTTCAGCCATATTTAAGGAAATATAATCTCAGGGTTTATTTTTTCCTTTTCAGACTCTTTTTAGCTGAAATATTATGGTATCATATTATAAGCTTTCTAAAGGGACACTATCAAGGCTGCAGAAACTAAAATTAAAACTGGCAGCTTTGTTTAAGTTCACAAGGACAAAAAAGTCACATTGCCCATATGTACACATTGTGACACTCTGGGAGAATGAGGACTGTGGAAATGCCTTTGAAAAGAAATGAAGTTGATGACTGTTGAAGATGTTACCTGCAATAGTACTAAAAGATTTCTACACCACAAGTTCAGAAGGGCTGAACACATGATAGGTTCCATCTCCGTGGGCTTTTCACAACCGAGTGAGAAGATCACGTGGTTCCCATGCTATCTATATGGGCTATAAATGATAGTTTTAATATCTATATTGGGAGTTGCTTTCAGTAAGATAAAAACAAATATAGGAGAAATGAAGTTCTGAATATATACCATAAAGGACTAATGGTTCTTATTTACTTTTGGAATCCTCAAAATTCCTCCCATGTGACACTCATTTTCCCATCTCTTTGATTTTACACAGGTTGGATCTTATTCCTGGACTGTATTCATTTCTTATCTTTGTCTTTGAGAATCCTTAGTTTCCTTCAAAAATGCAACATAAATGCAACCTCCCATATGAAGCATTTCCTGAAACCCTAGTTGCTTTGCCTCTCTTCCCTTCAAATCGCACTGTATTCATTTTACATTTGCTTCTTATGAAGATGTTATCTCTTCTGATAGAATGTACACTCCTTGAGAAAGAAGCAGGGTCTACTTCATTTTTTTGTCTTTGAAACTGCAGTGACTAGCAAAGCGTTTGACATGACATCAGGCATTTAATATATACCTGTTGATTGATTGATTGAGCTGTCTCTGACTTAGTCATAAAAGTCTCCATATTGCAAAGTCTCTCCTGTTTTTATAATGAGTTTCATTATCCAAGCAGATTTTACAATCAGAAATCACAAAGAAAAGTTGTTATCAAAACTCAATGAGGCTACCATGAGTGTGGAGGGTGGGGAGGTAGGAGTTAAATTCACTTAGAGCTATCTGTTTTGAGAAGTTTCTTAAAATATTTTTGAAGAAATATGGTAACGTTGTTATCCTTCTGGAAGGAGATAAGATGACACTGTTGCTTTAACTCACAGCTTGTTAAATACTGTTCAGTTTTTCTATAACATTTTTTGTTAGGAGACTAGAATCAGCATATGGGAATTGCTCTTTTCCTGCTAAACTGAAGCCATTACTAACTATTCATCTGTGACATGCACTCTTTATTGTAACTAAGCATTTTAGTTTTTAAAAAACTCAAGTCTGCCACATTTTTCCCTTGGCATCTCCTTTGAATGTGACATCATTTAAATTTACTTTAGCAAAAATTCCAGTCGGTTGTAAGTTGGATATTGCCCATAAGATTGAGGGCAATCCTGGCTTGTTCTGAAAGCAACAACCCTAGAGGTAGAAGGACAATTCATTCTCTCCATCCATTGTGTAACAATTCTTTCATTAGAGGCACATAGAATTATAATGAGCTCAATAAATGAGTTTCAAAATAGGTTATCAGATTACCATCATATAGAAATGGCTTCCAGTTACTAAAGCTTTGAATTGGAAACTGCCATGATTAGGACACATATGCTCAATTTTGCTAAACTATTAGATGTAAGGGAAATAGGTATTGATTTGTTCTAGTTTTGCTTTTTTTAAATTATTTATTCCATCCAGGATCCAACTGCCTCACAGTCTTATGCCACTATTTGGCATGAAATAAACAAGTAACTGTGTCAAACTGACAAAGCAGTACTAAGGCATCTGTATTGAAATTCATTCAGTGATTTTCAATGCTTGATTTTTTAATTTTTTTGGAAGTTCTTGAATGAGTCTCAGATCTTCATTATCTGAAAGAATCAAACTTTGTCTTTGTAAAAAGTAAAGTAAAATTAGCCAACTTTTTCAATAAAATCCTGCAAAATATGCATGATCAGTTTTTCATTTAATTTTTAACTCCCTAATTACAGCTAACCACCTACGTAGTCTTTACTTTGTGTTTCCTGATATAGTAATGTTGTAAGCATTTTTGTTTTGAATAAAAAGCCAACTCAATATTTTAGCTCTCATCCAAGACAATGGCAACAAATCTCTCTGTGTCAATATTAAGATACTCTTTGGATTTTAGAGAAATAGATGTATAGAGTATAAGTAAATCTTTAAGGAGATATGATCAACCTCAGTTCTCTAGTCAACACATTTCTTTTTAAAAAATATTCATCTTGTGATATAATCATGAAGTTTCTATACTACTACTTCTGATCAATACCCCCTGCTAAAAAATATAATTAGTCTGGAAGTTGAAGTAAAAGCTTTGAACTTGAGAATTCAGAGTCAGAATAGCACTTTAAAATTGAACTGCTATAATGTGACCTCTAACCCAGAGCTTCCTGTAAATATGATGACCTTCATATATTGCAATTCATTTTTATTCATGAAGCACTATGGCACATTATCCAGAGATTTCAAAGTGCTTTATGAATATTATGCAGATGAAAAAGAGTCACTTAAAAAAATCAAAGCATAAATAAATATACAAAAATGAATAAATAAATAAATAAATAAATAAATAAATAAATAAATAATGGTAGAGATATGTAGAGACAGAGAAGGGAAGCAAGAAGAGGTTAAAAAGAGCATATGAGAAAAAAGAAAGTGTGTTCTCAGAAATGCTATTCCTTACGAAAGGTTTTGATGATTGTTAAGATGAAGGTAGATTAAGGTTGTGCCAAAGCCTACACGGGAGTGAAAGGTGAAGAGGAAGAGAATAATGCCTCTAGTGCCTCAGTTCTTCTCAATAACTAGAGTCTGGGAGAGGAGAAAGTAAAATGTCATGCGATTAACTCAAAATTACATCCCAGGTAAGGATTGATAGTGGATATTTTCATCTACCTGAGAAAGTCCTAGAAGAGAAAGCTCCCTTTATTAAAACAGGTAGGCAACTTCACTGTAATTTAGTCTTAGTTTCCAAGAGAAATGAGAAGTTCAGTAACTTTACCAGGATCATACAGCTAAAGAATAGTTTAGGCCCCAAAGAACCATATTTTATAACTATACAACAGTGTGAATGTACACTTAATGAATGTGAAAAGCTAGGTGATTGAAAGCTCAAAGAATAAAGGACAAAAGGAATAAACAAGGATAAAACTGGAAAAAATGTATCTTAAAATGTTTCATTTAGGAAACTAGGCAAATGGAACATTTAGTAATCAGAATTATGTGACGCTGTAGAGCCTCCAAAGATCAGTAACAAGATTATTTGAAATGGCTCTATACCAGCAGAACTTAAGTTCTTCCTCCCTCAACCCCCATTGATTTTTTACTTTGTATCCTCAGGGCAGTGTGTCTTATACAGAATATAGACCAGTGATTCCCAAAGTGGGTACCACCGCCCCCTGGTGGGTGCTGCAGTGATCCAGGAGGGCGGTGTTGGCCACAGGTGTATTTATCTTTCCTATTAAAATTTTTAAAAAAAATTAATTTCCAGGGGCAAAAAGTAGTATTTTTTTCTGGAAGGGGGCAGTAGGCCAAAAAAGGTTGGGAACCACTGATATAGCCAGTTCTTGCTTTATTTAAGTGGCCCATTCTGCAGACTCCTACTAAAGTAATTTTTACGTAAATTGAATTTTCCCCTCTCCTTCCACTTAGCCTACAAAACAAGGACATACACAAAATAATACCTTGAAGAAGTCATGAAATGTACTAAAATGAAGAGTCTCAAATACTGTATCATCATGATAAATAGAATCAGAAAATTAAAGGTAAATTTAATGACAAAGTATGCATAGCATTGTACACTAAAGTTAACATAGGTGTGTAGTATATTGTCTCTTCCTTATCTACTGCATCTAATCTTATCATTGGTAGTTGGCTGCATTACGTTTTTTATGAAGCTATTAAGAGAGTTTCCTCATACACTTGATGATAGCAAGCAATAAAATACTCAATTAGTCTTTTTTTGAAATTCAGATTTCTTTCAGAATTCTTTAGTAAAGTCAAATTTGTCTCATGTGAATTACCTATATAAAGTGTGAACTGTTTGTATGTGCTTTAAAAAGGTATACTGTATTACATTTTTATACTAATTTTAAGTAGGGGCAGCTAATAAAACTATTTAAAACTTAACATTAACATTAAATTTCATGTGTAGTTTTTTTTTTTGGTTGTTTGCTTTAGTTTGTTGTTTTAGTTTGTTTGTTTAATTTAGTACCAAGTTCTCTTTAGGGACTAGATCAACTCTGAACTTTATAGATCCTGTCTTGCCTCTTTTCCACATGAAGCTTCCAGCTGGCCAGCCCAGATCCTCCTAATGTTGTCCTGTTCTTACATCTAGTAATCAGTCAATGGCTAGTAATAATTAGGACTCCACAAGGTCCAACGCATACTGTTTTGATGAACTAAATTTTTGAGAATGTCAACCATTAATTATACAAAAGACATCAATGAGTTAGGGATAAAAGAAGCAACACAAATATAATCTACTATTTTGCTAAACTTTGCTGGGCTTTTGTTTGCTCTACTTTGGGCCTTCTCTTGCTCCATGTGAATATTTGTCTTATTGGACACTGGGCTTGGTCTGAGTTCCATGTCTCAGCAAAAATTGGGTGTTTCAGTCCTTAACTATCTCTTCATTCTTGCTGTCTTTTCACATTCAAGGGCATTTGAATAATAACTATTGAGGGAGAAAATGTCTAGAAAGATGTCAGTAAACTCAAGTGACTGAGAAAGATCAAAATAAAAAGTTAAAAATCATTTTGATTAAAAGTCTCAAGTATTGAGATAGCCGGTGAGGTACAGTGAAAAATTTTACCAGATCGTTACATTTTTGGGAATTATACCGAGAGTAGAAAAGGCACATATAAGAATATGAAAGCCTAAAGATTAATTGCTCTGTGGTAATTTGGTTATATAGCTATAAATCTAGATCTAGATATTCACTATCTCATTTTCAATTGGAATTTTATGACTAGTTGCTAGCAAACTGGCCCTGGAATCTTCAAGACCCCAAATCACAACTGTTTCAGATACAGAGTAACTATCTGACAAATGAAAGTCACTTTAATCTCTCTGTCTTAGGCAACTCCCTAGGTCTTACTTGTTAGGTTATAAACAGGTTGCCAGCTGAGTTAAAGAGAATTCCCTACGGTGACAAAATCACATATACTTTTATACTTAGTTACTTATTTTGAGAACAGAACACAATTACTCTTAATGATTTAAGTATTATTGGTAACACCATAAAGCAATCATCTTCCTTTAAAATTTTTTCAAGACTTCCAGAGCTAAACTACCTTGTGTGAATGAACCAAACACTTTTTGGTTGAACACACTTTCAACTTTATAAAGGGAAGCTGATGTAGAACTGTTTTTTCCATCCTTACGCTTCTTTGATATAAAAGCATTAGACAACCTGGCACATCTGAGCAAATTGTGACCAGACCACAACTTGAGGCAAATAGGAAGGAAAAGACAGAGGTATTAAAAACATGTTGAATGATGCTTCAGAAAAATGACTGCTAAATTGAATTCTTTATTCCCTCATTAAATAAAACACACCCATTTCTTTACCATGAAAAGTTTCTGAGCAAGGAATTATGTAATGGGGGGGGGATTAGTAACTGATATGGATAGCTTGAACTGTCAAGTATAATGCAGAGTAATTGTTTCAAATCTTATTGCTTTAAAAAATACAAAGTCCTCAATCCCAAGAACAAAAACACCCCACATAAAGTAATATATACATATGTGAGATATATATATATTAAAAATATAATTTTTGATTAAAGGACACTTAATTTTGATACATTACATACTTTTACATTTACACATTAAATATACAAGATACAATAACTATTTGATAATTGACTATAAGATGATTAATTCAACCAAAAATATTTCAAAGATATCAGCAATATCAAAATTAGCATAATTTTAAAAATGATACGAGTGATCCTTAAAGGGGAAATATGTAAAATTATTCATTTTAAGAACAACAATATTTAATTCAATGAAAAAATTAACACAATCATAAAATAATATAATTGTTTTGTTACCACATTTCATATAATGCTTGCAAGTAAAAGACTAGATTTAGGAAAGAATAAATTGATAAATATGTTTAGCTAATAGTAGAGACAGAGAGATAAAAGTCAGAAGAAAAAAGAGGAATAAAAAATGGAATAAGGGAGAAAAGAGGACAAAGCAAAGAAAAAGGCAAAAGCAGAGCTGGGCAAATATAAAGAAAATAGAAGTAAAGCAGGGCACAGAAAGCAATACAAATGAGGCAGACAGATTAAAAAAACAACAACCACTAAAATTGAACAAGTGAGGGAGACAGACACACAGACCAAGACTGGCAAAAAATAGGCACAGTGACCTAACTACATGCAGTAAGAGACCCTGAGAAAAATAAGAAATGGAGGTGATCAGAGAAAGAGAGAATACTGGAGGGAGAGAAATCAAGGGACAGAACCCACAACTGATTTCCACAAGACTTCCTGTGATAAGATAAGACAGCTTGGTAGAAGTGCACATATTTCAAGTACAGTCGGCATGAAATAAAAGTTCATATAATGCAAACATCACATTCACATACACATGCACAAACATTCACATAAACACAGAACATTCTTTTTTGGGACTGAGCTTAAAGAGGAGGTTAAAATGAAACAATAACAACAATGACACTTTCTTTAAAAAGATCTTAAAAGGAAAACTAATTCACTTTGACCATAGCCATTCATGAATTAGTTAAAATGGGGGGGGGGGAGATTTACTTTTTAAAAAGATGGGTCAGTGGTTTCGTTTGGATTTTTTTTAATAAAAGAGAAAAACAGAATTGTATTTCCTTTTTGGTTTAGAAAGAACCAAGCAAACTGAACCTCACTATGTATTTTTAGATATTCTTTCATTAAAAAAAAATCAGGATTTTGTTAAATTTCAATTAAAGAAATTTGATGCGAAAATAGCTGGTTTAGCTGTTTCTCCCCCCTTAAATCTAAGATTTGTTCTTATTTAAAGACACTTAAACCTATTCAGAATCCACTCACAATGAGACAACACTTCAGCAGTATTTTTACTTCCTTAATATATTTTGATTCATTAAGAAAGACAAAGCCATGAAGATTAAGAGCAACATGTCTCCATATCATTCAACAACTTCCCCTCACATGCACAATGCAAGAGTTTGCTGATCGCAGCCTTTTTACTGTAAGAGAGCCAAGAAGAGGCAATTACTTATACTCATGTCGACTTTTACAAGAGATAATAGCAATCTATCCTGAAAAGACCCAAGCTAGCTATCTGTTTAAAATTATACACACACACACACACACACACACACACACACACACACACACACACGTACATGTATTATTATTACCAAAAAGATTTTTAAAACTCTACAAAGGGTTTTTGTGCAGGCCACTCATTTAGTCACCAAAGCAATAAACAGCAGAGGATAGTCACATCACTGATTAGGGCCTAAGGATGTTTAAAGCCTGGAAAAGCACTAGTGTGAGGAAGCAGTCTAATCTTTGAAATCCTATTACTACCCCGGAAGATGTAGCAACTCAAAGCTATTCACACTTACATGATGAAAAACAGGACTAAGGGAAACAGGAAAGGTGGTAATGACAAATTGAGCAGAGCCCTAGGTGGACACTTGGCAGGCAGGCAGGCAGGCAGGCAGCCTTGGGCTTTTGTAGGGTTAGACCTAGTGGAGATGTCCACCACCACCTGGTTCTGCTTCTTCTTCCTTCTAAAGAAGGCAGAGCTTGTTATGGTGCCCCAATTGAGATGCTGCTGCAAGGGGCTTGATTTTATGCAAATTGTGCCCAGCCCTGGGGCAAAGTTTGCATGCTCCTTGCCCCTTTGTTTTCACAAGTGCAAAAGCTGCACAAGCTAACAGCGTCCCATTCCCTTATTAAAGGGCACCACACAGCTTTAGGGAGCAGGAAACTCCTGTAGCACACGTGCTGTCCAGCTGGCAACTAGAGACATCTTCAGCAAAGGCCACCCCTCCTACATACAGCCTGATGAAGAACATTTTTCTTGTAGCCAAAACATACATTTCCTTCCTCTTCAGCATTTAGCAAACACGAGGGCTGGACAATGATGTCAGGGGTTATGAAACTACAAAACAGAGATTTATAAGCCACGAAGGCTACCAAAATTGAAAAGCTACATTTTCCCTACTCACTTTCAACCAAAAGAATGTGCTCTGACATAGTTGTGGAAAAGAACTGAAAGTTGCTTTGTGATGTTTGTTTGTTTGTTTGTTTGTTTAAGCTACTTATTAAACAGCAACATACCAGCAAGGGAGGCTGCCTCCTGTCATCTGTAAGTAGCTTAGAAATTTGAGGCAAGAACTACAAAACATGCTTTGCCATACTAATAATATATCTCCTTTCAAAGGATTTTAAAAGACGATGAAAGATACTTGATAACATGAGCAAAATGTGTCTGAGAAACTATTAGGAAGTAATGAAGCAATATGAGAGTTTGTGTGTGTGTGTGTGTGTCTTTTAAAAAGGGAGAGAGACAAGACAGTGAAAGAGCAGTCACTTGTTTTGTCCTGGAAAGGACAATATTTGCTCAATCACTAAATAAATTATATCAGGATTACGCTTCAAGATTTCATGGTAATATGTCTCTGGGAATGCACACAAGTAACAAGTTTGAATAAATTGCCCTTGCCATTCAACTAAAAGAAATCTAACGAACTTCATAGGTTCCTGTGTTGAAGCACTGGGTTACTTCTCCATTTGCAAATAAAAGAGGAAGCAGTATGAGAGATAAGAAAAATCACAGAAAGACCAGGATAAATTAATCTAAACGATGATGACAACAAAACCTCAAAGAAATTATTTAGATTTTTATGACAAGATGAGATGTGGCTAGGAAAATGAAGGAGACAAGCATTCAGTGACTATGAGGACCTAAAGTGGAAAGCAAACAACAGCAGCCACCATCAACTCCATTGCAACACTTCTCTTTGCAGCCTTCTGAAGAACAATTCAGCTCTGGGCCTGTACAATACACTGATCCGATGTTGCCATACTTATTACATTGTGCTTCCTTTTAGAGTTATTTCTGCATTTAACTTTTCTCTCGTAGGAAACTTATACTCCATTAAGTGAAATAATTATCTTATTCACTTTTTTGTATCTTCCATGATACCCAGCACAAAGTAGTACACACACGAGAGATCAATACTTATTTACTGAGTAAGTGATGGAGTGAATTTTTTTAAAAAGTCCAATCTGCCTTTTGGCTATCCTGACCCTACATGATCTTGAAGCAGCTCTCCGTCAGTCAGTCCACATGGGGTCTGTGCCTCCAAACATATCCTATGAGATTATATAGTCTAGCTACATCTCTTTACTTTTGACATGAACCTGGTTCTCAGCTCCTTGACACGGGATGTTACTAAGTCCTTTTCACTGTAAGGAAAAATTGGTTAGTCCTGTACAACACATGCTCCTGCATGTACCCACATGCCCTGGGAAATTCTAACACTTGATGGCAAATATACAAGTCTGTGTAATAGCCCTAAAGGACAACATTATCATGTTGTGAGGGTGCATTCTTTTATCAAACATTTGCATGTATGATTACCTTGAACTGCCACAGACTGATGCAATGTTGGGCATGACAAACTACTGTTTTCATTTTCCTATCTATGATAAGCAAAGGCCTCCTCTGATGCCTCACGTTGGCATGAAAGTGACCCTGACACCTTTCGGTCTATGCCAAGAAGAACTGAAGCTCTCTTAGATCATACCAAGATGAAAAAGCGTTAAGTGAAGGCCTGTCGAAGACTTTGTGTTTTAAATCTGAAGTCTAACAAATAAATTTAGGAAATCTCATCCCCAGTACATAAGGTGGTGATTTAGAAAAGCATAGCAACTCGGGAAACTACTTGCTGAGATATGACAGGGTTGTACACTTCATTGGAGAAAGGAATACGAAAAGAAGGAAAATCAAAAATATTTTACAATACGTGAAGTGAGCCAAGGCCATGCGAACATTTTCCTTGGTCTCAGTTGCACTGTCTGTTAAATGGCACTTCCTTGAGCACTTAATCGGTAAAGCAGTGGAATTCAGAGTGCTTTCCAAATTAAAATATGCCAAAGTATCAGACTCTAAGGATTTAAAATTTTAATAATTAAACCACAGATGACATTTCTAAGAGCTAACAGGTGACAAGATCACATTGTGAACACCACAAAACAAACATCTTACAGATCTAATGGTTGGACAGTAAGCATCTGTTAAACTCAAACTCTGTTCTAGGCACTGTGCTAAGCACTGAAGTTAGAAAAAAAGGCAAGGCGGTCCTTGACCTCAAGGAACTCATAATCTATAAGATATTTATTTCTGCCCTGTGAATTATTAGCAAGCTAAACTGAGAAATAAGTAAGATTGCCCACACTAAGGTACACCTGAACTGAATAATGAAGAAGGTTTTCTCAACTTTGACCTCTGTTTTCTTATTACTCAATTTCATCAAGCCTCATTCTCCTTTTGCCAAATCTACTACAAAACAAAACATATAGGAAGTGGCTAGGTGGCTTTGTAGATAGTGAGTCAGGACTAGAGAAGGGAAGTCTTGAGTTCAAATATAGCCTCAGACACTTCCTAAATGTATGATCTTAGGCAAGTCACTAACTCCATTTGCCTAGCCCTCACTGTTTTTCTGCCTTGGAACCAATACTTAGTACTGATTCTAAGATGGAAGGTAAGGGTTTAAAAAGAAAAAAAGATGAAACATACCCAGAGAAAATGAGTCAGGAAAGTAACATTTAATTTTTGTAGCCAGAGAAGCCATTGTTAAAATTTGTGAGTTGTAATCAAAATGTATTTCTGAGCTTGTGCCCATTCTTCATCTTCTAGGCTTCAGCTGTAACACATTAGCTACATAACTTGCAACTGAATTCTCCCTAGATGCCAGGAATGCTTCATAAACAACTACACTGGGATTCAAAGCCTAATAGGCAGGGAATGATGCTAGTTAACTATGTCCTGAAAAGCACCCATCACATTCTTTGCTCAAAAATAATGTGCAATGAGAACAGAAACAAAATAGCTTAAGGAGCTTTTGGGAAAGGTTTTTCTTGAAAACTAGGAGTAAATAACTACTGTGATATTAAATGGCTAAGGAAGGAAGGGTAGGACTGAAGAAAGGGACATACTGATTTATTAGGCTGCCACATTTCCTACTAAAAGGAAGGAAAATAATTTGATACATAAATGTACCTATTCCTTCTTCAACATTTGATCTTCATGACACCTGTTTTAAAAGCTAATTAAATGATTCCATTTATATAAGTAAAATTCAGTTGAATGGAGGTAGTCTATTAACCCCATTCTGGCCAGGAACACTAGTATTATGAGGTAAAATGCTCTACTTGTGAAAAGAAAAATTATGGTGATAATACTGGATTTGATCTAGGAAAAATGAAAAATGAGTGAGAAAGAGACTGAATTTGTAATTATTGTCCAGAAAATCCAGTTAGGCTGAGTTAAACAAAAACAGAATAATACTTTTAATTATCTTCAGTATCCCTCTAATACTGAACTTATAGCTTGAGGTTTACAGGTTCATAGACCTATAACATTATTGTGTTCGTTACTTTCTTCATTGACACGGAACAAAACACTTCTTTGACTCTGTAGATTGTTCACTAGGCTCAAACACTAAAGAACATCCTAAAGTCAGCTCCGTGATCAGCCTCCCTGCACTTAGCAGGTCCTCAGACAACAGGCATGTGAGCCATCACTGGATGTCCTCAGGCTTGCCTAGCTGGGTAAGAATCTGCTGGAGCTAGCCCTTCATTGCCACATCCTTTGAAATGACAAGCTCGCCTTCTAGTCTTGATGATGCATTGGAGGAGGACTTAATGAAGTCCTAACCAGAGGAAAATATAACTAAGTAGACTGAATTGATAAGAGATAAAAGTAGAAGCCTAATGAAAATAAAACCATGTGCATGAAATCATAGTTCTGGTTTTTATCATTCCTCTGTTTAACATAAAGGTTCTTAATCTGGGGTCCAGGAACTTATTTTTAAAATAATATTTTGGGTTAGGGTTAGGTTTCTCTATAACTGGTTTCTTTTGCAATATCAAATAATTTATTTTTATTATTTATATTAATTTATTTTATATTATTCTGGTGTATATATAATATGGTCATATTATATTATATTTATTATTCACTTAAAAACATTATTCTGAGTGGAGGTTCTTAGACTTCACCAGATAGTTCAAGGAATCCATAACACATACACATACACACACACACACACACACACACACACACACACACACACGTTAACGATCCTTGTTTTTATAGGTCCATCCATTATAAAACCAAAAAACTCACAATGACAGAATGTTTTAATGGAATTCTATCTTAAATGAAAGGACAGATCTTCTTACAAGAATAATGAACGAATCCCCCTCCATTCATCCCTACATCTACTGATAAGAATACCAAGAGATTATGGAAAGTCATTGTTCTCTCTGATATTAAATTTACATGTTTCCTTTTATTCTGAAGAATACAAAATCATTTCACATTTCTTCCTACTGCATTATCTTAGGGGGGAAAATAATTATCCCAAATAGTGGATACAAGTGTTTTGTATGGGATGGGGCTGGAGGGAGGGGTGGAAACTTGTCAAAAGGATTCTAATCAAAACCAATCCCCAAGAAAAAGAGATGATGAAATGACACAGTAAAACCTATCGAAGAGGCTCATGGGTATTTCCATGTGATTTTGTTTTTCCAAGGGTCTGAGACTGAAGACTGCTTCAAGGTCAGCCCAAACAAGAACTACAAATTGTCCTTGGAAGGACCGAGAATACCCAGGGCATTCCTCACCTCAAAGGATCATTTTTTAAGGATTACCTTTCAAAGGGGATTGGGATCTAATATACACCTGTCATTCAGTTATTTTACAACCCTGTGAAATTACACATTTGAATGTGAATTTCAAGATCTCCATTTATGCCTTTTATTCTTTAAGATAAAAAAAAACAAACATAACTGCAAAAAATAGTACTACTTTTTCATTGACTAGAGGGAATTTAAAAAGCTTGAGATTTTCTAAACTAATGTTGAAAAACAAAAATAATAAAAGAAAATTAGCTATGGTAAATGTGTTACTAAGAAAACTACACAATATCCATTTTTTTGAGTGTTTATGGGGTGGGAATCATCAGAAATTCTGAAATAAAACATAAATGCACTAAATTTATATTAAGGTCTACACCTGTAATTTAATCTCAAACTAGAAAGCTACTCTAACTTGAGTTAGAATGCTGAATTAAAAATAAAAACAAATTTTAGTGGATGAAATCTTTTTTTAACTTAAATAAACTTATAGTTACATTAAATGGTGTATGTAAGATGTAAATAATTTTCAAACTGTTAAAAGTTAAATTAGTGACAGCACCTATGCACCAATTTTTTTTCATCATTTTTCAACATGCTAAAGTGACTTCTCTACAAAGAAGAAAAAGGTCTAATCCCATGAATCTGATGGTATTTTTAACTGTCCCAATATGGAAAAATTATAAAGCTATTAGAAAATAAAAGAGAAATAGGTCAAGCAATATGAAGAAGTGGTGTTGCTTAGTGAATAGAACAATAGACTTGGAGTCAGGGATCGACCTGGTTTCAAATCCTGACTCAGATGTTTACTGTGTGACTCAGAGGAAGTTAACTTCTCTGATCCTCAGTTTCTTCATCCTTAAAATGAAGTGGTTGGACTTGATGACCTATAAGGTTTCTTTCAGCTTAAAATTCATTTGAGTCTATGTTTTAGGCCATTTCCAATCCTAATCACATTACAGAAATGAAAATATGCTTCATGATAGAGAAGCAATATGGAACAGTGGATTTAAAGTCAAAATGCTATAGTTTAAAACCTCATTTTGCTATGTATTGTCAGTATAACTTCAGTCAAGTCACTTTTCCCTCTGTAAGCCTCAATTTCCTCATCTGTAAAAATTTCTTCTAGCTAAGACCATACGATTAAAAAAAACTGGAGTCAGAAGTTATGAATCTCAGCTCTAATACTAAACTATAACCTCTTTCATGATTAGATTCCTCAACAATTAAATGTGAATTTTATCTCCTAGACATAGAAACTAAATTCTAAAATTTATTACTGCCTCCTTTTCTTTTTCTCTCCACTACCACTAACAGAATGAGATGAATGATAACTAGTCAAAAAGGTCAGCTCAGTCCTAACTCCCCTACTCCCATTTCTTGTGAAGGTCCTAGTTGTATCACATTAGGTATGAAAATAGAGTTCTCAAAAAAAAGTTATCCCACAAAATACTAAGTATTATAATCCTACCAGTGATGACAGTTTGCCTTTTTTTAAAAAATAGCATCAAAAACAAAAGGGGAAAAAATTTCAAATGGGAGGTAAATTGCTTTGATAAGCCTCTACAAACTAGAAAATATATGAGCCTCTTTCATTTCCACTGCAGAGAAAGAAACAATCCCAGATGAGATGAATGTAGAACTACCTAATAGAAATTTTGCTGTAGAGAGAAGGAATGATTTTGCTAACTTCACAGAAGGGAGTTCATAGACCAGACCCTGTTTCCCAACAGAAGTGGTCCTAAATTAGTAGAAGATTGGGTTTAGAGCCATATCTTGAAACTAAGTGGAGAGAGAGGAGGCAGAGACAAAAACAGAGGCTGGAAAAAGGAATATAGGTATATAGATATGTTTAGGCAGACAGATATGTAAACCAAGAGATTATTCATTATGAGAGAGAGAGAGAGAAAGAGAGAGAGAGAGAGAGAGAAAGAGAGAGAGAGAGAGAGAGAGAGAGAGAGAGAGAGAGAGAGAGAGAGAGAGATGGATAAATAGAACAAGAAAACAAGAAAAAAAACAGAAATATGACAATGTCAGCTTAGCATTCAACTTTAGGTTAGTGACAACTTTCCTCTTTCTGTCTGTGTTTCTACATATATGGCATTTACGGTATTGAATTGTTTTTTTTTTCAGGAGGGTGGAGATTATGGGAGACAAGCTCAATGTAAGTAAAAAATCTGATATAATAGCCATAGAGTTAATGTGATCTTTAATTTTAGGCTGCATTAATAAATGTGTTCAGCACTGACTATGTGACAGTCCCCCCTTTAATCTGCCCTTGTCAGCCCTCATCTGGATTACTATGTTCAAATCTAGGTTGCATATTTTAGACAGGACCATGATAAACTAGATAACATCCAGAAAAAGGTGAAGAGGATAACAAAGTCCTTGCAAACACATTATATAAGTATCAGCTGTAGGAACTGGGTAAGAATAAATTTGAGAAGTAAAGACTTAGAGAATGGGATATTTTGTGTCTTCAAGGATTTGAGGAGCTCTCACGTGGAAAACTATTTAGAATTGTCCTGCTTGACTCCAAGGAATCGAACAAGAAGAAATGGATAAAAGCTCCAGAAAGAAAAAATTAATTTTGATATAAGGAAAACTCTTCTACCAATAAAAGTTATGCAAAAATGGAATGTACTTCCATTGGAGGTAGATACCCTGCTCCCACTATTCTCCACAAAGGTGGTCTTTAAGCAAAAACTGGACAATCATTTTGTAGGTATGTAGTAAAAGCAATTTTGGTTCAGGTACAGGTTGGCTCAAATGGTCTCTGAGGTCTCTCCTAACTCTGAAATTCTATGATTCTCTTATACAACAATAAAGAAGAAGGACATATCCACATTACAAAATTTTTATTTGTTTTTGATGCTACAAAAAATAGTCTTGGAAGAGATATTTACTCAAACAAAATCTTGCTTTCTCCAGTTCAATTAAGATGACTATCTGGTGACTTAGAAATAAAGTAACCTGCAACCATGTATCATGGAGAGATATGTAGAAATACTTCAGAATTTTCAAAAGTTTTCATATGTATTATCTCATTTTATCTTCACAAAAGTCCTGCGTGGTATAGAACCAAAACAAAAAAAAATTGTACTCTGAAGAACTTATCTCAAACCCCAAATCCAATATTAACTTTTTAATTTGGGAAAAGTTATTTAAGATGATTGCATTTCCATTTCCTCATCTGTAAAATGGGAATAACACCTGACCTAGTAACTTTTAAAAGCCTTAAAGAATTTTTTAATATGAGTTTTGTCCTAAATATCAGTTAAATCTTATATTTCTAATAAAAGTTGATATCTTGGTATGACAGCCAAATTTAGAATTGTAGTTTTCCTAGGCACTGCAAGTTAAAGGATTAGTATGGATTGTGATTTTCCAAAGTGTGCTAATTTTGTTCTTAAACAATGATGCTATCAAAACTCCACTCTACGAACCTGGTTTAATTCAAACAAAATTCAATCAAGGTGACTATATGAAATTTTGATTAAAGCAACCTGTCACCATGAGTCATGTAGTGAAGTGTATATAATGCTTAAGGCTTACAGTTTTCATACATGATATTTTATCTTCATAACAGCCCTGTGTGTGTATTTTAAAAACAAATATTTTCATTTTACAAATGAGGAAACTGAGGCTAAAAAGGCTTAGTATCTCATTCTAAGTCTCTCAGCTATCACTTTGTTATATACCATGTGAATAAGATGAACATAAAATTATAAAAGTCTATTTCACACTATTTGGAGATTACCAAAACCAAAATACGGGATTTGACTAGTCTCAAAGGATCTACTTCACCCTTCTGCTTATAACGCTGACCATATCTTTAGTCATTTAGCAATCATTAAAGTTGCTCCCATGGATCAATATACTTAATGGTCCCTCAGAGTGAGCATATGGGATTGTTACTTCCTTACTGTATGCGTATCTCTAATTATGGCCAGCAGCATCTTATTAACTTTAAAAATAATGTCAGTTGTGAACAGAACTCATCATTTTAAAATGAGATGCTTGGCAGAGGCAGAAGATTACACCAGCAACTTAGAGGTATACATTAAGTGAAAGAAATGGCATAAGAGCCAGGCAGATATTTTGACAAAACTAATTCCAACTTTCCTGGTCAAAGCCTATACCCTTTCAGAATAATTTTTATGCTGTAAGCTTGCAAATTTGTAATGTATGTTGTCTCTGTCATATTAATTGCACAGAATGATCCTGAAATGTTTTTGACTTTAGCTATAAATGTATATTTTTCAATGATACTTTTAGATATGATGCTTGTTTGTTAGGAAGCTTAAAATGAAAAAAGAAAGAGCAAACCATGTTTTGATGAGTTCAAAATTACATGTAATTAAGTTATAAGGAGAATAACTACATGCTTTTGAGATAATGTTTTTACCGAACAAAAGTATGAAAATGTTACAGAAAAGGAAATTATTTTCCTATATATTGTCCTTAATTTTTCTCTTCAGGAAAAAATAAAACTTCCAAATTAGAGAAATGTCACAACTCGAGACAGTTAAGTTGAACTCACTGTTCTCATTTTTGATGTTAAAAGAATGGTTTCTGAAAATATTCAAAATCAGCAAAATCACTAATTTATATAGACAAAGTAAATCCTCATTTTGGCTTTTCTGGAAACAAAATAAAATGAACATTTTCTAGAATATAGGAACTGTAAAGGAGCTCTGGAACCTAACTGTTCTCTCCATATCTTTTAAGATTGAATAGATATATTTCATGGATAATAATGACATCAAAACAAATTTGACAGTGTAGCTACTGCAGAATGTTCCATATTGACATGGATAATAATTGGAAATGTGTTACTTTATTGGGGAAAATAAATAATTCTCATGATACCAATACAAGGTAACACTTTAAGGATTAGCTCAGGGATTTTTCAATGCCAAGAACCATATTAAGCATTTAACCACAAAAGGTTTTGTTGGTTTTTGTTTTTTTTTCTTTGTAATGACAAACTCTAATATACCCTGGACCCACATCTTCAACCCATTCCCCATTCTGTACCTTCATGAAAAAGTCATTGCTTTCCTAAACATTTACTACGCAATTACTGTTACCAAGCTATTACACTTGTGTTTATTTTATGGATTTTCTTTGTCACCTACCTCATAAATCATAGGACAATAAAATGTGAGAAAACCAAGACCAGTTCTAGAACCCCACAGTATCTGTCCTTCAGTAGGTGGCTCTCACACTAGTTTATGATGTTCTTTTAAACCTGGTGTACATCTGACTCACAAGTCATTTTTTTCAAGTTTCTCAGCATGAGAAAAAGAAAGAGTATCAAACTAAAAATACAGGTTCATGAAATCAATGTTACTAAGGAGACTTATATTTGCCACTAATATAAGAAAACAACAATTGAAAACCTAAGAGAATACTATTAAATAGCCTCTGTTTGAAGACGAGAATTGTTTATATTACTATCTCTTTCTGATCCACACACAACATACTCACGAATCCTAACAATCTTTGAGTCTCTGCACTGAAACAAGATAACACCAAGTATTTTAAATACCATCCGCGCTCATAAAATTGGAAGTCAATTTGGTAAAAACACAAAGTAACTGAAAATTAACCTTTTGCCAAGAATATGTCACGGCCAAATCTTAAAATTCTCTCAAAATTACACCACAACTTTATTTAATTCCACTCAACACATTATGAGTTTCTTCAGAGAAATGGAATGACAGTAGTCTCCTTGACAGCAAACAATAAACAGTAAATTATTACTTTACAATATGTGTTCTCCTTCCCCTTCTTGTACCACCCGCCTTCCAAATTATATAAATAGTAGAAAGGTAGGGAAATCTTGCAGCTGGCAAGTTTTGGTTCTCAGTGAGGAAATTTTTAAACTCCGTACTGTTCCAGACACTGAAGGATTAGATTCTAACTAGGGAAAACACAGGAAAATGGTAATAAACATTGCAGAGTAATCCATAGGAACCACACTAGGTCTTAGGGTAGTTTTACTCTAGTATCCCATAATAAATGGAATTATTCTGTCCCAAACCTCTGCTTACAAATCACACTTTCTGCTACAGAGTAGTGAATTTTCCAAAGGGAAAAATTCTAGCTTTCCTTTACCTTCAACATAAAACTACTTTGCTTCATTTCTGTTCCTTAATGGAATATACCTAGATATACAATCATATACTGGCTATCCCATACCATGTTACACAAAGCTGAAGCGGTCTAGTGTGAGGGATTTTGCTGAGCCATTTTATTCCAGCAAATTTTCATCTGACAAAGGAAGTTATAGTTTTCTGTTTCAAAAAAATATATAAATAAATGTATCCATATGCTACAACAATCTTTATGTTTAATGGATTTTACAGTATCCTAGTCCCCCTTCTGTTCAGATGTATATCTTTTTGAAAGAGAATTCGAAGTAGGAAAAACCAAAAAGAAAACCGTGTAGGCTTCAGGCTACTTTTACTCACACCTTTCAACTTCTCACATGTGACTCTTAAAGACAGAGCTTCATTGAAACACATAACATAAATTATTCAATGAGGTAAATGTGTATGTGTATGTGTGTTTAATACAGACTTTTTCACAATAAAGAGCTAAAACAAAGACACAAAATATATGAGCTACAATGAATCCCTGAAATCATGTGCTTATATATGTATCCACAGTTATACATAAATGTTTATGGATACATTTTCCAACATGTTTCCATCAGTGACTACAAGCCCTAGGGATTTTAACACTTTCCTCTCCAAAAGTTATTCTAATACCACTAATTTTTTTTGGAAGAGGGAATCATGAATTTTTAAGTAGTTTATGGTAGCAGTCTAAGATTAGTTTCAAGAACCAAAGCCACTTCAGAAGTGAAGGGTTCATTAAAAAAGGTTACCATAAAGGGATTTCATTAAGTGAATTTCTTTTTAGATGATATTTTATAGTGAATCTCTTGCAAGAATTCATGACATCATTATGTATATGCAAAAATTGTCACGAATTTGTTTTCTAAAGGATAACTTACTACAACATAATAAACTATAATTTTAGATTATATTTAAATAATACTTTAGGAATTTGGGGCTTTGGATATATACTCTTATGAATAGATTCCCAAACTTACCTAACTTTGCAAAGATTGAACTATAAACTTACTCTTGCATCAGAGATTATTTCCATTGTAATTCTCTTTTCCAAGGAATAGCTTAAGAGCTTTGCACCCTGGTTTAAAAATATTTTGTAAAGACTAAATAGAGTAAATATCTGGGAATAAGTAATAAACTAAAAATATTTAAAGAGCTTATCCAACAATTATTGAGACTATGAACTTTTAAGAACTACAATAACATGGAAATTAATATAATAATTCTGTTTTCAGTTAAAAATTGCTACCTCTTGAACACAACTGGTAATTTTTTAACTTCCACTGGTTAGTCGATATTTTCATAAGTGAAAAATTGTGTAAATTATTTTTTAAAATGAAATAGAAATAAATATCAAATCCTTTTACTTTTCCTTTCTTCTTGGAAATAAATATGCTCAGAAAATGAATAGCTCTCTCTGATCTGCTAAAAGCTATTACTGATGTGTACATGGGATTATCTCAAAGGAATCACAAGAAGTTGGTTATTAATCTGTCCTACCAAATTTGCTCTCATTTATCTTTTAGAACCAAAATTCTAACACATAAGCTATACTTAGCAATTCTGATGAATTAAATCTTCATTATATAGAATCCATACATGTCAGTGTATGATGATATAAAATTCTGTGCAATATTTGTAATATAAAAACTGTGTTTTTAAAGTATATAAACACTTTTACATGTAGTGAGACAAGCACTTCATAAATCTTTAAAAGCCATACGCATAGTTACACACATTTAAAATTAAGATTTGCAAAGAAAATATATAGTTCAGAAAAGAGTGAACAAAGCAAAAACTAGACTTAGTAATACCTCATCTTTCTGCAGCTGAACCTTTATCACTTACTATTTAAATATACTATTACATATTATCATCATAGCTATGTATACATGTTCTCTCTAGATGTGGCTCAAGTTTAAATTTAAGGCATCTCGTTCTAAGAGGATTTAAAAATTACTAGGACGAAATCACAGGGATCCTCACTGAATAATACCATCATAGTTTATGTTTTTGAGGCCTGTTATCCAGCCAATTATCCAAATTCTACATATAAAAGCACTGTGTGTGTGTATGCGTGTGTGTGTGTGTGTGTGTGTGTGTGTGTGTGTGTATTAGAAGATTTTCAGAAAACTTTCATGTCTCCCTCAGATAGGTCAAATATACACTGATACAATAGCAGTCTTCATGTGGTTTACTGTTATTCTGTATTGGATGCATGCTTAAGAGTTATGATACTCAAATGACCACTTTCGAAGTTAACAGATATGTCTTCAGTGATAGAAATGTGTCTGGTGTTTCTTATAACACTGTATTGTCTATCCCCCAATAAATTGTCTGAATTATACATTAAAGTTAACAGATTAAAAGAATTTGTTAAATGAAAAAAAGGTCAAAGAAAAATCAGGTTGAAGGTATTTGATGCATTTATAATCAATTGCCCGTATTTCTATCCAAAACTTTAAGTGAAATATTTCTGCTTTTTTAATTTTAAAAAAGCTATGCAACTGAACTCATAAGTTAACCTGTACTAAGCCATTTTAGAAGTATTTTCCATAGCCTATTCCTAACACATCAATTACCTAGATACCAAGTTGTTGTATCAAGTTGTCTTATCAAATATGACATGTAGCAAGTCTCAAAACCAGTATTGCAAGCTTGGCAAATAACATCACATTTTGGTGATGCAGACAATCCATCACCCTAGGGAAAACTACTTGGGTCAGAGTAGAGTAGCCTTTATAGGTTTCATATTATATCTATATAACATTTTTGGATGGCGAAATTATAAACTATAATATCTCCAAGACATAAAAGAGATATACTGACTATGTTCTCTCTCTCTCTCTTTCTAACTTTCTCCCCCTCTGTTTGTCACCCCTTTCTCTCTCTCTCTCAATATATATATATATGTGTATACACATATATATATATATTATGTGCATATATATGTATATATATACACGCACAGGCATATTCATTCACACTTAAGTAAATGCAGCCCAAATTGTCAATTAATTGCTTCCTTCAGAGTTAGTAATTTTTTTAATCTAAGCCATAATTGACATTTTTGTCATTTCAGTAAGTTCAGAGACAAAATCAAATATCATTAATCCACTGAAGAATTCATTATTTTCTATGCTTTTCATATTTCAAACCTATAGATTTTATAAAATAGGTCAAGAACATTCTTAAAAGCATTCACTTTTGAATGCTGCACATATTCAGGTAAAATATTTTGCTCTTGTTTATCTTATAATGCATCTATACTATCTTTATTTACACAGAGTATATAAATATGCCACATATAAAATACCGATATAGGCACACATATAATTATTTTTATATATGCATCATCAGTGATTTAAACATATTTCACATATTATGGACATTTCGAGCATATTCAAATGTTTGCATTGTTAGATCACCCCTCACTTTAGAAGTATGCTACTGCCAACTGCCAAAAAAAAGTACACAAATCAAAATATGTTACCTTTGTTCAAACAATACTGCTGTTCATTACATAATAGAAACTGTCTTCCTTAATCTCTCAGGAACGGAGATACTGGTAGATTCTTGGAGAAGAGGTGATACGGAATGGTTTCAGGCAAAACTGAAGCACAGTGTTTAAGTAAATCTTAAGGGGAGGGAACCTTTTGGGTACAATTGCTGAATTTTTCTATCATTTTTCCCAAAGCTTCTCCCCCAACTCTTGCCATATTAGTAAACAAACAGCTGGTTTTAGATCTACAGCTTTTTTTTTTTTTTGCCCTTTTCTCTTCCTCAAACCATTATTGGGTTTTGTCTTGATATTTCAAAATAACAAATCAGCATTCATTAAAATAAAATAAATATTGGGTAAACTTGGTGCTTAAAACTGAATTCCCAAACTCAAAGAAAAATAAATAAATAAATAAATAGATGAACCCAGCCTTCCTAAAATAAACCATTAGTATTTTGTGCTACTGGTGTAAACCATAAAAAGCTGAAGGACCCAAGTTAGCTCCTTTTTCCCATGGCTTTCTTAGTAAAATTGTGATTATTAAATGTTCATCTCTACAGATTTGACCATTTCTAAAGTTTGGGATATGAAGGGAGCAAGGTAAGAAGCACATAATATCAATCCACACTCTACAGGCTTTTCTGCATGCACAATGGAAGATATCCTGTGCCTATCAAGTTGCTTTAATAATAATAATAATAATTTTGATTTAAAATACTCTAAATACATTTTTCTTTAACTGACTTTTAGAGTATGGGATGACTCAGATATGCTCAGGGAAGTAAACAAACAACAAAAAACTTTATGAAATTAAACTTGGAGTTAAAATTTGGCATGGTGCAAATTAGTACAGGAGCTGAAATACCACAGCGAGCTAACATGAAAAATTTTGCTACTGAATTTTGTTATCCACCAAATGGGGTGAGGCATCTCTGTTCTAGGGTGGAGTGTCTCCATTTAAAGAAGGAAAAACTGGCCCAAGTTGATTTGGCCCTTGAAAGGCTTCTCAATTTGCCAACTTATGAAGTTGTCCTGACGTCAATCAACATCACGTAGGTGTTTCTTGTCATACTCATACTTAGCTGGGGAAAGTTCTACTTGCTTAAAGAAGGCCAAACAGGAGATGAAAAGGCAATAAATAAAATGGGAACTTTAAAAAGTCTAGGAAATAAATAAGTACAAATACATCAACTGGGAAGTAAAAAGAAGGGGGAAAGTACTACCAGTAAAAATGATTTTGTCTTGTTTGTTAACATTTCCAATGTTTAAAAAAAAAGCACCCCACAAGAAATATTTTTCTTCTGCTGCACTTAAAAATGATTAACATCACAGTTAGACTCGCTAACAGGTGGAGCATTCCTTTATAGAAATATACTCACTGAATTGTCAATATAGTTAACATTAATTTACTCATCCGTAATAAAACAAAACAAATGGTTTCTCCAAATGAAAAGAAGAGAATGAAACTCCAATAGCCACCAAAAAAACAAATCCCCAAACTGTTAAGTTACTGTAACCTGAAATGCACCAGCCATCACAAAGAGCAATTGGAGAAATCCAGCAGAGCTCAGCAGGAAAGATTTTTAATAACAGATTGAAAAACAAGAATAAAAATAACTCCATCAACAGAGCCTTTCTTCCTCAGGCCACAAGCCCGTTTTTACTTGAATTAAAAAAATGGTATTTTGGCCACTAAAACCAATCCAGAACATTATTAAAAGTTAAAAGCTACCAATTACTTCTGTCTGTTCTTTTAAAGCAAAGTTTGGCATTACGTCAGTTGGTTTAAAGAAAACAAGAAAGAGAGAAAGAAAGAGTAGGAGAGAAAGTTTCCTGCTTGTATAAACTAAACCACCAGGGAAGGTGTCTAGCCACTTGTAAAGCATTTACTGCAGGTTTTTAAAGAGTTAGAAACATTTTAAAAATTAAAAGTTTGTATTAAAAGCATTTAGGAAAGAAACCTCATAGATTAATTTGTTGATTTTTCAGAAGAAAAAGATCATTTATATCTCAATGACAACTTTTGCTCCAGAAAATAAATACTAATGATGCTTCCAAAGCTGAAATTCATGGATAAGTTCAAAGGAATTTTGATATTTGAGACTGTACTTTAGAAAATGAGAGCTGGGTAGAAATAAAAGGATTCACTATAGAACTATCTGCAGGTATCATGCCGATTTCCTTACCTAACTATTGACAGTTCACATGAATTCTCTTCTCTAGACATTTCAACAAAATCAGTTTTGGAGCTGCCAATAACACAGATAACCCTGCCTAATTTATACTAGATCATACTTTTAGTGATGCAATACAGTAGGCCAAGAGGAACTTACTTAGTTCACCTGTAATCTCAAACTCAGCTGGGTGACAGCTGGAAGGATGGACACATTAATATTATTAAGGTAATAATATGAACATGTTTTTAGAAATGGTATATTTATATTCTGTACAAATAAACAAATGGTTCATTTTACTTACATAAGTCTTTCTAGCATTTGTATTTCCATAAAGATTCTATTTTTGCACGCCACCAAAATGTTAAAACATTTTATGGTCATAAATTAGTATAATACTTTTGATCATGGGGGGGTAGTGATGCTAACCTCCGCCTTTTTAAAAGTTCTTTAAGAATCTTTCAGTTCTTTCTATATGTATCAGAATTACAAGTATGCTTAGTGAGAAAAATTATATTCCTATTAGTCAAAGCAAAAATAAACCCATCGAAACATCCTATTAGGGACATTAGAATTCCATAAACCCTTACTATGATACTATTAAAAGAAAAATTAATCTCTTTAAGATAATCACAAAGGACAACTTTATCTTATGTATATGTACAAAAATAGTAAGACTATGTCTAGATATGCTGTAATTAATTTCTCCAAAGGCCAACAGACCGTTATTTATAAGAAGAATGAACTGGAAGTAAAATTTAGAATTCATTATCAAAATCATTAATATTTTTGAATACAATTGAAAGAGGAAAGGAAGAGTCTTGCCTGACAACTAAAAGAAGTTCCAACAACAGACGAAAAGCTTATAAAAACTTTCTATGCATACGAGTTTGCTTTTATCATCCTGATTTTGACTTGTGAGGTGCAATATTTGGGACAGAAATGTCTGAGTTTATAGTTTCCTATGCCTGCCAAAAAAGATCCAGACTACCACACCAGTTGTCCTACGGAAACTAAATTAAGCAAAGGCAAATAGCAACGGTAAAGTTGTCAGTCTGTCAATGAATGGCCTCATTTTACACAGTAGAATATCTTAATCAGAATATATTTCAGAGGTGAGCCACATCTCAAATTCATCACTTATTCCTAATATCCAAATCTTCTCTATTTCCCTTTAAGTCTAGATGAGCAACCTGCTCATAACTTTCATGAATTTTTTTCCCATTTCTTGTTACACACAAAAGCTTTATTGTAGTGTCATCTAAAGTAAAACGATCAAGAAGTAACTATGTTAAAAAAGATTACTTCTGAATTTTAAGGCTTAAAATCAGTTATTAATATTTATGCAATTAAGACTGAAATTCAGTAACATGCCTCTATTACTTTTTAAAAAGAAATTCATACCTAACCTTTCAACAATGCCTATTTACTTGGATAAAGATAATAAGATGAGTTTATTAAAATAATACATTTTACAATGGCTTAATATATATATATATATACATACATATATATATATATATAAAGGAGTCATTCATAAAAACTCATATTTGTGCTTTAAAGGGGGAAATAAACTTTTAATCTGTCAAATAATCACAAAAATAATTTCAGTGAATTTTGAACCAATCATTTTAAAACATAAAAATTAAACATCTGGTTTATTGCCAACAGTAATTTACCAAAATAAAAGGATATAGACATTTTTGGCCAAACAAAAAATGTTTACTCATCTGAGATGTTGTATTAAAAATCAGTATTAAGATTTAGCAAATATAGCCCAAATTGTACTTCTTTCATTTGGACCTCTTTATTTTGGGGAATTATTTTTTCTAGTTCTAATGGTCATTAAAACCAAATGATAAAAAAAAGCAAACTTAGAACCAGATTTTTAAATTGTGATAAAACATTGTATTGAGCCACATTTTTTGAGAATAAAAGCACAACCAAATTTAACTTCTTAAAAATATTAAACTATTCAGTGAAAGCAAAAGGCATATTTCTGTATCAAAGTAATAAAATAAAGCAATCATTTTTAAAGATTGTTTATTTCACTTGTATCCTACTTATTTAACATCTCTTCTATGAATCTTTTATAATGGACATAATACCATATACCATATAATAGTAAGGTATGCAATTTATAAATAAACATGGATATATTGGGGTGCATGCTCAAAAATTTCATTGATTATAGTAAAGGATCAGAAATGTTAGAGAACTTATGAATAGTGTCTCCTTGGAGTATTTAGAAGCATTTGAAATGCCATCAATTTGCTTAGAATTTAGAGACACTTTAATTAAATATTTTTACTTTATTCTCAAAGTCATTACTCAGATGCCTTTTTATTTCATTCTCAAAGTCACTTGACCCCCATTGCCTACCCTTACCACTCTTCCACCTATAAGTCAATACACAGAAGTTAAGGGTTTAAAAATAAAAAAAA